>NW_027106521.1:35556-37125 GCF_000696795.3 Halyomorpha halys
CCCATAAATTGAACTAATTATTTATAAATCGGTCAATGAGTTAAGTTAACCGGAAATATCCAGTTTCTTATTACTTAACTGATACACCACAGACGCTTTGAAATGATAAATAAGGACATTACAGGAACGTGCTTAGCATAAAGCAGTTATAAAATAAAATTACATCTCCCTTTTCAACGCCGTATGTAAAGACATAAATGGGGGTAAGAAAGCATAAGGTAAGATGGAAATAAAGGAGGTTACTCAAACAGCCCTCCAGGGAGCAGTTGAATATGTTTCGTGCCCTGCCGTTCCGGCAATAACGGTCCAACCTCACACATCTTCAATGTCTTCAACGCACACCTAAATTTAATCGTCTTAACATAATGGTATCGGTATTGGCAGCCTATTAATTCATGAAAAAAATTAAACAAACTTATCCTTTTACGGCTCATTTAGTACAACTAAACCATAAAGCATATTGAGTGATTTTGATTTGAAATTTTAAAATTTGAGTCAACAATATTTAATTTTAGGATAAGTTTGAATTAAATGAACATGAATTTAAAAATATGTGGAAGAATTCTTATTTGAATATGCTAACCTGGAAGTTGGGTCTGCTTCAATAATTTATATGTATATATCTGATGTTCAATAATTATTTATTTACTGAATTTTGCATATATGTATGTGTGTGTGTGTGTGTGTGTGTGTGTGTGTGTATATTTATTAAACCGAACCCAATAAAGCCAGTATTTTACAGCAGTCCAAGATCTTGGATCGTGTCAGATCTTATTACTCTTTTCTCTTTTTTAACATTTGCTTTCGCCGATACTTAAGTCGTATATATTTAAATATTATACAGTCAACCATGCCTATGCAAGGCCTAATTTCATATAGAAACTGTGTGCCAGGAAATAATAGACTAATTAAACCGAATCAAAATTCAAGTGAACCCGACAAAGACTGATTGTTTAGTATTTGCTCTGCATAGGGGAATGAAATGCAGACTACCACGCTTTCTTGAAGTGAGCAACGCCGTACTTGCGTCCTTCAATTCATAGGTTTACTTTGGGATTAAACTAGACTTCATATTTTTCTCTCATACATACTCGTACATACAAACAAAAAAATGAGGCCAATCCGACGAAATACATACAGGTTCCATCATCTATTCTTATCTCTAGCTCTCTTAATATTACAGTTTGAAAATCGAAATATATAAAATTATATTAATACCAGATGTGTACGGAGCCTAGCAATTCACGCAGCTTCGAGACAACATACAACACTATCTTCAAAAGTTTTAGAATACTGAGACCTAGGTCAATGAAGAAACTGAAATCTGGACAGCTTCATGAAATCATCGAACTACTGATGGTGGAGCTTATACGACGGATGCACATCCATTTCTTTGATTCGTTAAAGACTTCAAGAACGCCTACAGCACCTCTAATGCGGTGGCAACAATGCATATTGCAAGAAAAATCTTGACACTTTAGCACAAATTTGACACACATACAAAAGTCGAGTTTTTTATTTGGTTATGATTTTATTTCAGTGAAATAACAGATACTAAGTGTACCTCAA
>NW_027106521.1:38311-41011 GCF_000696795.3 Halyomorpha halys
TTTACATACTTGTCTTCTGTTCATTTATAAAAATATAAGCAAGCAGAATCAAATGTGTATTAATTAATCTTTAAAATATAATGCTACAATTTAATAAAAATAAAAAAAAAAAAACTTGTTAAAATTACTTAAAAATTGTTAGATAAAAAAGTATTTTGTGAATAATGGTTATTATCTACTCAAAATGAAAAAAAAAATTGTAGAAAACCATTAAAAATCCAAATATTAACACCAAGACAAAAAGCAATGAAAACAAAAAATAAAAATTCGCTTACACTTCCATTTTGAGAACAGATGCTATGTCCATTCGAATGTCGGGTCAATATCTGGTCAATTACCTGAAAAATAAAAATCAAACTGTTAAAAACGAATAACGGCACACGATATTTCAAAAATTATGTGAAGTCTGCAACAATACAAAATCGTCATTATAAGGTAAATGTCATTCAGGTTACTGACTTTAGGAAAAAGGAACTCGGCTAGACAGAATTGTGTGATGCAAAGCCAAAGAGGTGTCATGAATAATCCTCTTAAGTGTTTTATTTCTGTTTTTTTTTTTCATAAAAGCAGATTTAGACAGAAAAAATTGAAAAAAAAACAGAAAGAGTTGAAAAAGACAAAACAAATGAACCTCAACAAAGCTATATGAAACTGCATCACATAAGAAGTGCTTTGTTGTGTGGTGTGCTACTTTAAAAGGTGGTTTCTTTACGTCTACCTCGCCCTGTTGCGAGTGTAACACACGGTAGCATATACAAGGAGATTATTTACATTGAATTAACTTGAGCTTACAGTAAAATTTACGAACGCTACTTTCTATTAAAACGAATTGGAAAAAAACGTCCCTATCTTCTACCAATGATACTATTGATTCTCCAGTAGGAATCAGATATTTCACCCATTAAAATTTATTTATACTCTTCTTCTTTATCTTTCTCCTTGTACCATATTCGAATTGGGACCTCGATCTAACGCTGTAAACCAAGCACTCACATACATTATTGTAGATATATTCTTTATTCAAAATTCTAGATTTTCGCGTGGTACCTGGCTAATAAGCTATCTCCCATGGAACAAACATGACCTAGCCACTCAAGCTCTCCATTTTATAATATGTATTTTACCGTAGGAATATGTCTCCTCGTCTCGGAAAAAGAACTAATTCTTTAATCTCGGAAGTAATGATGTCATCCCTTTTCGCCCAAGTTCCTCCAGCCATCCCAGTAAAGCTTGGCTCAAGTTGCTGATGAATCACAAATGAGAACGATATCATCTACATATATGAAATACTGAGAGAGTATCGTCCTTGTTCCACTTACCGATCACTGTTCGAGCTGTTTGTCGTTTACAAATTTTATGAATTTCATCCATAAATAGAAGTGGGTTCAGGATATCACCATGTTTGAAAACAAGTGAAGATTCTGTTCCGTTCATCCTTACAGCCCCTTTGAATTTGCAATATTAGATTTTATGGCCGTAATCTCGTGGAATATGTTTTGCAGCCAGAGGATTCCATATTTCTCGAAGGCTGCTTTAAGGTCCAAGAATGCAAGGCACTTCCTTCTGTATGCTTCTCCTATGCTTCTTTGATATATTTCTTACGACAGTCCTAGGGTGAAAATATGTCTGTTCCTCTTCCAACTGTTCTTCTACAATCAAAATATATTGCTATTACTAGCTTTAATGTTTTCCTCTTCTTTTATCTGTTATTCATGGTTTTTAAACATTTATGATGCAAGTAGGTCAAATCAAAATGAGGACAATGACACCTTGACAATATAGCTTTTCTGCTCATTTTAGTTTTAATAATTATTATAATTTTCCTTTTTGTTGACAGTTATGAAAGTTGATTGAGTTTGAGAGGGAAAATATATGTATTTCCTTTTTCTATATTTTTTGTCCCAAAGATTGAGAAGAAAGAGGGTAGGAAAGTTAGAATCTTTTTTATGTGTCTTAACTTACATTCAGAAACGAATTATTTGAATGCTACATTATGTTATATTTAATCATTCATAGATCGAGTAAAAGTATCATGCCCGTAGATTCATACTAATCCGCAGGCACAGAGGAAGGAAGGCGCGAAGGAGAACGGAGATGCGAGAAGACAGGGAGCGACAGAGATAGGAGCAGGACAAAAGCCCTCGACTGTTGTGTGGCAGATGTTTGTTTTGGCCGCAATTGTTCTCCCCTATCAGCGTTCAGATAGCCACCTAGCCAACCTGCCTGATACCGCACCCCAAACACAATACTCACCTTTCTTATCCTGTCTAATTAAAACACACTGTATGTTTAGGCGACTGGAAAGATAACCGCCTCCTCTAATTGCCAGGCATTTATTCTACCGATCTACCTCCACTAATTCCCTCAACGCCGATAAAACCAGCCACCCGAAATTTTAAGATATCTGTTGAAAACGTTCGATGCCGATTACTATCAGATAAGCTACCGCTTCGAGAATTTATCGCACCCTTAATAAATTTCAACCCTTTCCAAGCTGATCAAAAGGGGAAAACGTATGCAGCTAAACTGTTCGTCTATATAGGTGAGTCTAACGTCCATGATGAGATGAAATAATTCAGTGACGAAGAATTAATTACTAATATTGAAGAAATAATTACTATATATCACAATAAATAATATTCAATTTTATTTTTCTGAATCAATAATTTAAGATATTTTAGGATCAATTGTAGAAGTTTC
>NW_027106521.1:42132-45913 GCF_000696795.3 Halyomorpha halys
ACCTCATCCAGATAGATGTTGAGGAGTTGAGCAAAAAGATTTTCAAAGAGTTTTTTTTACCTAATTTTGTTATAAAATCAGCGATTCAAGATGAAACAAATATGATAAAATAAAATTATTTTAACTAACTATATTTAGTTCTAACATTTATTTTAGGTGATGGTAATTTTTTTAAATTTAAGCAAGATAATTTCACCAACTTTAATTTAATAACAATTTGTTTTACGTCTTGTCTTCTTGGAAGTGGAGATTTTTGTATCTGGGGATGGAATGCCTCAGATACAAAAATCTCCACTTTCACATTCTAGTACAGACTCACAGACTTTGGGTTATTAAATTATTCAGATGAAAAATTTAATTAATATTGCTCTAGAATTTTAGTATATTAATAATATTTGCATAATGTATGTTTATATTATTCATACCACTTTGTAAATTACATGTATTATTTAAATTTTTGGTAATATAAATTGATTCTATTATTTTTCATTGGTAATTATGTACTGATCTCAATACTTTAGAATTTTCGAAGTCAAAATTAAGTTTGATATAAATACTATGGATAGGTAAAAAAAATCGAAAAATTATAATTGGTGAAATCTTTAAATTTAAGAAGTGTATATTATTATTTGTTGCTAAGAACATCATATAATCGTCATAGTGTCGCTTGTATTATAATTAAAAATAGGGAGTCATATCATTACGGGGAAAACCCGCTCATAAGATGAGTTTTAGTGAAGTATCACTGCTTAAAACTTCATTAATGACTACTACCGTTGAAGTATGCTCTAAATTTTAACTGAGAAAACCGAAGTTCACCATATTCACGAATTACTTTAGCATGAAATGAACATTTTTATTTTGGATATTTATGTGACATTTTAAAATTAGTTATATTTCACATTGTAAATAAACTATGAAGTTCTAATTTGCATAAAAGTTTTATTTTAAGCCTGTTTTTCTCGTTTTTATTGGTCACGAATTTACGGCTTATACAGCACGATAATATGAAATGAAAAATATTTTATGAATCTAGGACTAGGCTCCTATAGAACAATTATGAGGTTTCACAATATATTGGCAGTGTAGCCGCATTTAATTTTTTGTACGGAAGAAAAACTAAATACTTGAATACAAAACAAAAAGGTATATACAATATTAATTAATAATAAATGCTAATGTTCAATAATTATTTTATCTATACAAGTAAAATATTGGTTCAGTTTGGAGAAGCAAAAGGTGGTTAAATATTTTTAAATTATGATAAAAAATTTTGAACGAGGGAAGGGTTGATGCATAACGTGTGGTAGAATGAACGGGGTTCCAGTAAAATGCAGCTTGGGTAAAAAATGATTTATCAAACAGCACTTTGGTGAGATGAGAGTAGATGTCTAATATGTCCAATTTATGTCTAATAACTATATAAATTTATATTGGTTTATTATCCCTAATAATGAACCATATTCTTATAAGGGTTTAGATGTTTAACAAAACCAGATAATTTACTATCTGATTTTTAAAAGTTTAGAAAAAAAAAATTATTTGGTCCACTCACCCCTAAACATTTATTTAATACGGTAAATAATAATGAAAATGAATAAGGGAGGCACATAATGAATTAAATTAATCAAAGAAGGCTTTGTTCAGTAGTTTCTCGATCTTTAGGTAGATTGGTTTCAAGTTTACCTCGATTTTTTTACAAGTTATAAGTTATTTCATATATAATACAAGTTTATAAGGATCACTGGCCAATACCGTTTTATTTCTAAAGCTAAGGTAGGTCAAATTTTAAAGAAAAAAAAATACTTTTGTTTTCCGAAGTTAAAATTTGATGTATCGTAATAATTCTAAAAAAAAATAATAATAAATTAAGATACAAAACTATCGTGTACTATACATCAACTTTAACGATTAAAGTGGTAAAGTTATTATTTCAACATTACTTTACTACTTTACCATTAGCCCGAAGATATATTTTAAAAGAAATAATTGAACGTAATATATCATATTAAAAAAGTTTTATTGGATAGAATAGTGACGTATAAAAAATAAATAAATATTTATTTTAATTATATATTTCAAATATATTCATAATTATAGTATTCTAAAATTGAAACAAAACAATAAGAAATAATTTAAAGATATATTTATGATTTAATTATACATTTAAATCAATATATCAATAACTATACGGGACTAAACAAAGTTTAAATATATACAGGTCAACCTTGTTTTAATCCTATTGATTTTTTTCGGTTTCACAGTTCTGGTTATACGCGGTTCACATTTCATAAGCTAATGAAAATTCACCATGGTACCAAATTTTCTAGGAGAAAATTGTAAGATCCAGAGAATACTGTATTAGGATATATAGTGCAAAGGAAAAATATTGTTTGAAGTTAAAACACTCGAGAAATATTTAAGTGAATCAATTTGTTTTTTTATGAATGATTAATATTTTTTTTATTTGATCTTCACGATTTAATGAATTTTCCTCTACCTACCGACAAATCTCCAGATTCTATTTTCTATTTTCAAATATAATTAATATTTAGTTTATGATTTAAAAAAAAGTTTCCATCATCATTGCTAAATGAAAACAAGAAACGAAATCAATCTCTGTCACTATTTCAAAAATATAAATGAAGATACGGACTCGTACTTCGTTCTTTCATTTATTAGTGGATAATTCCACTGAAAATCATCCAAACTTAAGAGTAAATTTTAGATAAATTGAATCTACTAATTTATAAGGATAAATAACTTAAAAATTACATTGATGTAAATTTAAATATTAATACACATAAATAAATGTAATTGTATTTAAATAAAAAATAATATTTATATATTGTAACAAATTCTCATTAAAATGCATAATAACGGAATCATAATGATAAAGTAAATCAGGTTTGTTTCATATTGAAAAAGGGAATCTTTTCTAGAATGCACTTAGATGATGTAAGTTCAGATTTTGGTGAGTAAGAACATAACCCCTGTGCAAAAGGAGAATGACTTATACGGGTGTACAATTTATTTACTCTCCATATTGTATAATATGGATTATACAAGTCTTGGTCAGCGAGTCCATTGGACATAGTCGAGAGGAACACTGCCGACAAATTTCCCTCGACCATCCCCACCAACCCACATCCATCACCCTTGGGACGCTCCCCTATGTGGTAATAAGCCCGCGCGAGGTATAATTTTGTATTACTTTAAAAAAAAAATTAAATTTTGTTCGTTAAAATATATTACTTTATAATATTATAATTATTATAGTAAATTACAGAATATTAAATTTTGTGGTTATATATTTGCTTTTACTTACCTATAAGTGATTAAATATAACGTTAAGAGATGTATTGTAATCGTACTAAATTTTGAATGCGAATTTTCGACGGAATTATAAGTTTTGATGTCCTCCAGGTCCAAATAACCAATTTTCGCAAAATAATATGTTTTTGTCTAACAGTCTATCTCAAAATCGAAAAGTGAAACGAAACTTGTATTACATATTTTAGGCAGATTTATGCCTAGAGTGTGACTGCAACTTTTTGATTAAATCGATATATCGGAAATCAACTTTACAGAATCGATTTTTTCACATTTGTTCGATTCTCTCAAGAACAATTTTAATTAAACTCAGGATATCAATGACCAATTAAATGTTCTTCAATATCAGATAGCTCTTATCCTTATTGAAATTAGTACTTTCTTTTATTTATAAATTTCTTTATTATTATTTTTAATTTATTTTTCCTAATTAAATATTTTATTTCAA
>NW_027106521.1:45963-66242 GCF_000696795.3 Halyomorpha halys
TTTCCTATATTTTTTGTTCTTCTATATCTGTACATATTGTACGAATTATATTGATTTTCATTAATAAAATATAAAAATTTTTTTTTTTTATTTGAATCAATTCAGTTCTCATTGTTGGTAATAATAAATGATGGCTAAATACCCGTCTCTCCCTATACTATTGTATTTTTTGCAGGAACAATAGTTAATATTCGTAATTTTCACCTCAAGAAGCCTAAACATGTATTTATATAATTAGAGATAAATAAATATGTTTTATTTAAAAATTTTTTCTCGAAAAAGTGCAAAAAATAACAATAACTTCAACACGAATATACTGATCTAATTAAAACTTGGGGACATAGTAGAGTGGCAAGCGAAAATTATGTGATTTTTCATAAATATGTTTTTCAAAACATTATTTAACTAAAAATTACTTGCCTTCCTACTTCCTCGATTGAGTCCCTTCAAATACATTTCAGAAGTTAAAACAGAAGGGCAGCAGATAACACAGCTTTAAGGTTTTATGACGGGCTGGAACCCTAGTGGAAATCCGAGCTGGTCCAGGTTAGAGACATGGTATAAAAGGGTAAGTGTTCTAGTCCGGGTAAGTATATTAGTTTCTTCAAACACAAGAAAACCATTAAAGCTAGACAATTTATCTAATAAAATTCGTGATTCTATTTGTCTGCTGCTATCTATAAATCAGATTTATTTTATTTTATTTTTTAAGTGATAAATTGTCTTTTTACATTTATAACATTATGGGTAATAGGCAGCAGTACACTATGTTAAAATTTATATCGTATTTAGAAACAAATAACGCGTAAACTAAAATAATCAATTAAAATTATAAAAAATAGACAAATGATATGAATGCATAATGAATTAAATACAAAATAATTTAATTATTATGATAAAGAAATTATTTGAAAAAAAGCAAAACAACACAAACAACCAAAAAAACGTTATGAGGGCAAAACTCTAAATGGTCAGAGTTATGTTGATACTTTGATATATATAATTGAACAGTTTAGGGGAAAAAAAAATCTCTAATTGTCTAAATTGATTTCGACAACAGTTTTACCCTCCCATTAGGTCTGATACTAAATCTGATGATAATTATTCTTTGCTTGTATGATATTACAGGCTTTCATAGAAAGACACAACACAGTTAAAATATAAATATCGCACATAATCCTACAAAAGTGTTATAGCACACTTTTAAAATACTTTTTACGCCTAAAACTGAAACAAATTAATGCAATGCTCATTACAAAACTTTCGATTTGTAATTTTTACTTAAAAAATATTTTTTATTTTCCTGATGATTTAAAAATTTGTATTTTAGAATTTCTTGAGATGTGAATAAGCAATATGAAATTTCTAGAAGGAATGTAACAGTTTAACAAACTATAGCAAAGACTCGCCTATCTTCGATTTTCCATTTCCTGAGCTGATATCTCTATTTATCTCCTTTAGTTAATTAATAAATGCTTTCATAGTTCAAATTTATAAATGTTTTGTTACTGTGAATAATTTAAAATGGATAATTATTTCAAATTCATAAAATTAAAGATATTTTAGCATACGATTTTTAGAAAATTCTGCATTATAGCTCAGTTAACCTAGCTGGTTATAAAAATGAAATGAAATGAAAAATAGTTATTATTCTAGGACTAGGTCCCTTTAGAACAATTTACTTTTACAATAACCTATATTGGTAAAAAAAACAGTGTGGCTACACTTAATTACAACTTTTATTAAAATTTTATATAAATAATTTTAATTACAAAGAAGAAAAACATAAATAAATTAAAAAACCAACTGACTAAATACATAAAAAACAAAACAAAAAAATAGTTATAAAATATCTGTACTATTATAATTTTGGATTAGATTGGTGAAGTAAAACTTAAATAGAAGGGTTTTAAACGAGGGAAGGGTAGATACATGACGTATGTTAGTCCATTCTCTCTAACGTTGCAGTGATATGCAGTTCGGGTAAAAAATGATTTATCAAACGCAGCAGTTCGGTGAGGTGGAGGATAGATGTCAGATGAATGGGACCTGGTAGTACGGGATTGAACTGAGAATTCGAAATGCATGTTTTGTAAGATATAGGAGGGGTGCGGAGTACTAATTACTTGGAATAGAAAGGAACCTAGGAAATACTGGCATCGGAAGGATGGATAGAGTCACTTCAGCGCGACGTACCATAACGCGTTAATACATTAACATGTCGAGATCAATCAAAATCGCTTTAGCTGTTTGAAAAATCGAAACAATGTGAAAATTCAATTCTATAAAGTGGTACTTGCTGTAACATCCCTGACATGTACCCGCCTCTAATAATTTCAGTTTCGTGTGACTTTTTTTTTTATGGTAGACTAACTAACCCCTACTCATTATTTTGCGAGGCTTCATTATTTGGACACAGAGGACATCAAAATGTATATTTCCGTCAAAAACTCAAATTCAAAATTTTGCACTATTGTAATACTTTACAATGATGTTATAAAATGTTTCAAACTTTCAATAGTTGTTTGGTTGTTTATTGTTGTTTAGTAGTTTTTCTCGACACAAGGAGGTTTTTTGACCTGGCTTTTGGTTTATTTTACATTTCTTTAATTCAAGTATCCAAAGATGTATATTGTTTTACGAAAAAGCTCGCTGAAATAAGAAATGCTTCATGTAAGATCCGTAGTTAAAATATTTTTAATTTTTTTTTTTTTTTTTTTAATTTTTCCTTCGCGGATCATAATGAATTCTTTATAGCCAGCTCAATATAAGAAGATCGGGCTATAGAAGGTTATGAAGTTGAAAAAGTACCAGTTCATTGAGTGGGATGACTTATAGAGTTAGGAAGTGGTTGGGGGAGGAGATGAGAAGTGGGGACTGAAGAAGTAGAAGTCAGAGCGAGGGAGGAAACTCAAAGGAAACCGTTAATTGAAGGAGCCTGCGCTTAATTGCACTCTAATTGCTCAGATAAAGGTTTCAACATTTCCTCGGCACAAAATTTTCACGCCCAACTTTCCAACCAGAGGTAGAAATAATAATTTTTTTTCCAATATTCTTTTGTAGTCTAGCAACTCAGTTTTTTATATCGAGGTTTAGTTTCGTTTTAGTTTTTAAAAAATAGAGGAATATGGACTACAAACGATTGTTTTTTTTTTTAACACAACCAACTTAAATAACGAAATATTTATTAAAACCTTTACTGTTAAAAATGTATACGTTTATTTTTCATAAAAGGGGAAACTATATATTTAAATGAAACCTATACGGGTGATACTAGATAGGAAAATATTTCCGCTCTCAACGCCCTAGAAGTAAGGAAAAACATAGACCTAGGGACTAGTCCCAGAATAATAATTTTTCATTTCATTTCGTTAATATTTTAAATTTTGAAAGATTTGGGAGAACTGGGTGAACAGCAACGTTTTCCTAATATTGATGTTATCTAAAGTAGAAATTTATTATTAAAGCACGCACGAGGGAAAAATCAAATTATCTCTAAAGGGAAACAAGAATGATCGGTCAAACAGGGGGTAGGAAGGCAAAAAAAAAGAACAGCAGAAGGGTTGGGTATGAAAAAAAGGAAAGAAAACACCCTTGGAGGATCGGAAAGGGCATTAGTTAATACAACTGCTAAGGGATGGAAAGGGGAAGCCATTGGGATTCAGGGGCTTTTTAGAAAACTGCTAATTAAAGAAAATAACTCTTCATTTTGTTTTTTTCCGTGTGTCCTCTTGAGGAAATTAGGAATGAGTGCTTCTTGGTTCCGAGCTATTTAACTTCTATATATACTGATCTTACTGTACACGATTAAGGCCAGGCATACGCTATCGAAAGGACTCCTGTTTACCATAGATAAAGAAGCAGTGGTACAAGCATTACATTAATATAAGACAGTTGAAAGTAATTAATAGTTGTTAACTTATTTAAATACACAATAGTTTATTATTTTTATTTTATTTTATATTTATCATGATTATTAATTTAATAAGAGACTTCAATAGAGAAATGAGACACATAATTGCACAATCTGTTCATAGTAAATATCTTTAAGTAATCGTACAGAGATGCAATTTCCTTACTTAGGAAATTTGTTAACAATAATAGAGGCTCAACTAACCCGAAGATTCGATACCGGTACCCCCAATCGTTCTCTATGTACATCTGTCCAGTAACACCCTTCCAAACCCAGATCTACTAAATGAGTCTTAACGCAATCCTCCCATCTACGTTCCGGTCTATTGCTCAGATGTTTACACTTTGGTTCGGTGTTTATTAAAAGTTTAGGGATCCATTCGTTACTATGTTCCACAAACTTCTACGCCCAAATTATTCGCCACAATAATAGCCTGAATTATACTTACCGACTGCAGTCCCTTCAATTCAATGTTGTTTGTAGCTGAGGGAGTTGCCTTATAACTGCAGTGGCGCCGGTTCGTATCCGGTTGAATTTTATTCCTATGGTAGTCCCTTGAAATGAATATTTTACCCCTCATCATAGTTAGAATAGGTAGGTTTCTGGTAACCCCCATATAACAGAAATAAACTGGAAGGTCATAAAAAAAAAAATGTTACCTGAATTCAGCGTTGTGAAGCCTTCTAAATTGTCTTGCTATCTCATCTTTTTTCGGTCCGAATATTTTAAGTGATTAGGAAAGTTGAACTGATTAAATTATCTCGAATTATATATACATTATATTATCTTGGAATGTCAATCGTTTAGTTACTCACTCATCAAATTTTTGAGCTAAAACAGGTTTTATACTAATCTATCATTCATTTCGAAATTGGGTTAAATGTTAGTTAGTGACAGTTCATAATAAAACTACAAATTAGACTTATATGTCATCTAATTTGTTAATGTTAAATATTTGATCGGTACGGATAAAACATTTAATAGCATGTATATGTTTAAAACATCAGAAAATTTAAGAATTTTAAACATAAAATTTGTAATTATAACAAAAAACAAAACAAAATGAATTAAAAATAAAGGAGAGAAATTTTATTAAGTCTATTTTATAAGTATAATAAGTCTTAATTATTATTCAATTTAATTTTTTTATGTATGATAAATTGAATACATAAAAACACAGCTAAACAGTTAATTAATAACAATTAATTCTCATACTAAAAAAAAAGTGGGCCATGATTAATTTTTATTTACTTGAACATCATCAAAAAAGGGATTTCGTTGCCTGCGATTCTGCTATTAAAAAAAATTGTTTTTATTACAATTTTATTATTTGTACACATAAAACAACAAAGTTGTAAGTTTTTCTTGTACTTTTATATTACCCCAGGTATTAAATAAATAAATAAAATGGACTAATAGGAGTAAATTTTATTTTTTTAACAACAATATTGTCATATTTTTTTATTCTACCTCTTCCAAAATGTAATAAGTAGTATAATAATTACTATATAATAGATATATATAACTCCACATCAGTTATATAATAATAATAATGTGAACTACTAAGACCTATGAAGGGCTGGACCCTTTTTTAGACCATCGGTTATACTACTAGGTGATTTTTTCAAGATCATGCTCACCCACTTCATGTGGTTGGGAGGACCCTATGAGGGTTCCAGAACCTACAGCCTTAACTCACCGATACAGTGTAAGATAAAATAATTATCTGCCACAGCCGGATTCGAGGACTAGGTCCTTAAAGTTAGTAGCATAGCACATTATCACTGTACCACCGAGCTCCCTTAGGTATACCACAGCAATATTATATACTGATATAACTATATATTTATTTAAATAAGTATTTGAAAGTCAATATTCGCTACTTACACTTATTACAAAGTATACAATAATTCATATAATATTACACTTCATTGAAACACTTTAACAATTGATAAATACTTTTATTTTCTAATTTATTATTTCAATCAATGTTCATAAAATTAATAAATACTTTGTATGATGTAATTAGAAATAAGATAAAATTAAATTAACGACATAAATATACATTAGTTAAAATCATTAAGCTGTAGTAATTTATAGATAATGGTGGAGGCTATAAGGCCAGTCCTGAACCATATAAAGACTCGCTGAGCTACTAGATAAGGAAGAGGAGCAGTATGATTTTATTTATGATCACTAACTCACAACCATTTAGAGCCTTCCTTTCTCCCTCCAAACGAAAAACGGAAATAATATTTCCACTGAATAATGTCAGTCGTAATTCAGGCATAAAGATGGAACGAATTATAAGGCAAAGAAAGATGCTAATACCAGAGGAGGCGCCCAAGTATTCACCGTTTCCTTTTGTCTTGTATTCCTATCTTGTTATTCCAATGTTCACAGCAGCAATGAAGACACAAGGAACTTTTATAGAGAATTCCTTTTATAACTTCGGTGAACTAGGTCAGCCCATATCAATGCACTATTTGAGTTCACAATCTCTACAAGTAAAACTGAAACAATTTAACGATAATATTTACATTTAAAGTGTATTATGATTTAAAAAAATGGATATATATAAATTCAGCTAATCACTTATATCGTAATGACTAGAGCACTCAGCCGATGAAAATTTATAAAAGAAAATAAACTTTAATGAATCAAAATACAAGAATATATGAAAAAATAATCATAAATGAATATAAATAAAATACACAAAAAAAAAATATTTGGAGTCATTGTTTCAATGTTGAGTAATACTTATATGCTTTAGATTTTTTTTATTGGTTCCTTTGTATTTTTTAAATTTTTTATTCAGTTATAAGTCTTATTAATTAACTTCAGTTGTTTCTAACTAAATTGCGTTCACAGTGTCATTGTGGTTCTTAGTACATCGTGTGAGGTCTTGGAACTCTGTCTGTCGCGCCAATAATAATCATTTTTCTTTTGTTACGTGCAATTTTTATTACAATAAAACATATGTTAATACTTGTGGTATATCTGTCTCTCTTATAAGGTGCTGAAAATGGTACAAGATTTTCTGACATTTATGCCTCCTAGCGAATTGTGGCGAGAAAAAGTAATCAAATAAATTCTGATAGAGTTTTATTTGTCATTTACAGTAAAATTTGATACAAAATTTTAGAATTAATTTGGTTTTTTAAATATACTCAGTGGCATTATTATAAACAATAAAAAATCGGATAGTTTATCAACAAATTAAAACGAAAACAACAAAAGAAACTTGTTGAATTTCACAAGAAACCACACAATAGATTGGACTACACCTATCAACAACTAAGACATAACTAAACTATACGACTCATCGTTTGTTCTCAACACTGTTGCTGCTTCAAAGTGTCATATTTATCGCATCCCAAAATTTTATGAGAAAATGGCTCAGACAAAGAGAGAAAGATATACGAGACCGCGTTAGTTTTTAATAGAATTTTTAAAAAATATTTTCTTTGTTTGCTTTGAGAATCCTAAAACGTGTATATTAAAAGTATAGTAAAATTATCCTTCCCAATTATTATGTTGAAAACTTATAAACTTTCAGTATTCTAATTGTACATTCTAATTGTAATAAAAATTAGGTTATGCAGCTTACCTTAGTAAATGATATCAAGCTTTATCAAGTGTAGGTCCAATATTACTTTACAAATATATAATTTTTACTTAAAAAGAATGGTTCTTAAAATACTGGCTGTGTTACTGATAACGATGGAGGGATTAAGTTTAGCAAGTGAGCCAATTGGTCCGTAATGTCTATCCTGAGAAAATCGATATAGAGTTATTTTTTCTTCATACCGGATTTTCTGTTTTGTTTTTTTATGAAATTCAAAAGGCACTACCATTTAATGTAAGAAGTCATGAACTCTAGGATTTTCAGAGCTCAGAAGGTTGGACTGTAGTGACACGATCACAATCTCCTATGTAGTGTAGGATAGTCACCAGTGCATGCTCTCACAAGTGCCAATATTTATTATAAACAGGCCTGTGTGAACTCTGATTTTCTGACGGAGTTAATTTCTGTTTAGACATTTTCAGTAGCCATTTGTACTGGATGGAGAGTGTTCATTAACTAAAACGCCCTTCACTCTTATTTTTTTCAATTTTCAATCATAAACTTCAGTACGCATATGCTATTTTTTGAGGCTCTTAATGAAGGTATTGGTCACATAAAAGCGAACTCTTCGCCATTACCTACCAATGAATAAGATTTTTTGTCAACTGTGATTTCCTTATGAACGGTAACCCAAACAAGCATAATCCTCTTACACCAAGTGTTACTACATCCTGCTTCAAATATGGCTTTATAAGTAAAAAAAAAACAAGATCCTACTAACTATAATAATACAAAGTATAAACAGCATGAACCATAATAGATATAATAGTAACAAACACGACTGAAGAAGAGAGATGAATAGTAAATCCGTTAAGTTACATGAATAAAATAGAAGGGAGAGGTGAACATCTGTCGGTGACTTTTTTTTTCCGAGGACAAGTTAGCAGTTGCTAATTGCCATCGACCCGATTGGCAACCGATTCCACTACAGCTTCCCCCACCCCTGCCAATACTCACATTTTATTAATTTCAACTTACCATGTTTTTCCTCCTATTGCCGCTTCAACGCCTCCCCATGAATCATTCATCGCTTTTCGGTCCGGCGCGCCTATCAATCTCTTCCCCCAAATGAAATTAGACTTCTAAAGCGCATTCGATACACTATGGTGGGCGGAGCCGATGAATGTAACACTTCCCTAGTTTCCGTCCATCTGGAAAAACGATTTTTCATCTCGAGATGATTAATTAATCCCACCCTTCCAATTGGAATTAGCGAAGTAAGAATGGAATTAGCTTCTTGCTGATGGAATGAATAGATCATCTCTTGTCGGAAATCGTAATTAAACATTTCTTCCTTGTCACTAATTGATGGTCATTCATATAAAAAAGTTTTAATCGAATTTACACATCACTCATAAATCTGTTCCTCGTGTATATAAAATATGCGATCTCTCTTTTTTTTCCTTATATTACAAGGAAACAGTTTAAACCGATTTGCCACTCCGTACTTATAGTTAGTGAAAAGAATGTAACTCCCCTTACAAGTGGTCCATAGAGTTACTAGTAAAATTACTAGTAAATACTTGTAACTTCGTATTAGTATTATTAGTAATCAATACCTCTGAGTAAAGAAGACAGTATTAAATAGAAAGTCGCAATTATAAAGAATATGCAATAAATGCACACAATGTCCTTTATTTCTGAAATTATACAGCTACCGAATGTGCATCCATAATCCAAGAAGTCTCCCCAATTAAATATACTAATCCAGACTAGAACATTAGAAAAAAAAATATTTTTATGTGCTTGATTTTCACTTTATGTGTTCCATGACAACAGTAGAACTATAAATTAGAATGGTAATAAAGATTTATTAGAAAAACAATTATCGCAGACTTTTTTATAAACTTATTCTCAGAGCTTAAATAAAAAATTACTCATTAAAATGTCCGTCCATTAACTATTTAGCCAGTTTGGTCGTATCCTTAGATTATTTAATCGCAACTTCTACTTTTATTATCTGTGAATCTAAACCTAAATATTGCTAAGATCGAAATAAAACTTCCAAACACAAAAGGTTTAAATAAACAAGAGCTATAAATTGATGATTAGCATGATTTAATGGGATTTTGTAGCGGGTTCAAACCTGCCATATTGTCATTACTCGGAGGATATACCTTAACAGTGATATTTTAATTGAATCTAGAAGTTCAATGTATTTAAAAACACTATCAATTGGTAATTTTTTATTTTTTCATGTCACGAGTTTTCTTAGCATTTTTTTTATTCTTAAAACTACACATAATAAATGCATTCAACTTTAAGATGCACCCAAAACTTTACTTGAGGATAAAAATGTAATTAAGAAGCTTTGGTATTTATATTTTATAGCTTTGTCAACCAAAGAAAAAATAATATGTTTGCCGTGATGTCCAAGTCCAAGATATTTGTATTATATATCATACTTACATTTTCAGCGTTTTCTTTACATAGTTCTGAAAAGCTAGTCAGAGCGGAGAATGCACAGGTGGAAGAATAACGTTTTGGTACTTCAGTGAAACTCTTGACATAAGGAAATGGCAATGAACAGTTCACACTCTTTTCTTAAAATGTTACACAAAAAGTTTTTACATATTTTGGATATATGTAACAAATAAATAAACGATATCAGTTATATGCAGGCTGTATATTCAAAAACATATTACCAACCTAGATCTGGAAAGGTCGAATGAGAATGACCTAGACTAATTTTGTTAAAGATGAACGTAACCATACAGTGAACTCTTGAAGCGATGCTCTCTTGACCTTATGAAATAATTAATTGGGTTTACACTGTCAAGTCAAACCACTGCCATCTTGATAAATCATTGATCTGGCCAATCTTACTTAACTTCTTAAGGTATTGTAATGCAGATCAGGATACGTATCAGCAGAGAATTCCCACTCTCCTCTCCCCCTCCCATTATTTAAAAATCTTGAAATTGGGAATATTTGAGAACCAACTACAAACTGTAGTTAAAAAATTTCCTTAAAGAGTGGCCCGTTTGATTTGAATATTATATGACTTTAGAAGCTCATAACAAATCATACTAAACATATTTATTTGATTTTCTCATCACAACTACTTCATCAAATGGAGTTAATGAGAAAGAGGTAAATTCATAAGTAAAGTCGTAAAATGGAATGCATTTCTGCCAACAGTAGCCAATTGGCACAACTTTACCCGCAACAAGCCTCGCAGTGACAATACTCTTTTCGCAGAATTTTATTTAGTTATGAGTGATGCACAAGCAGAAAATTGGCACAAACCAATTTTTACCAAAATACAGTAAGGATATTGAAATCATTTTTCGCTTTTAGATATTTAATAAGACTTTTTTGGTCTATTTTGCTTAATATAATAATTCCAAATATATATTGTGTATAGTATTAAACAATTAAATTGAAACAACCATTATTGAAACAGTTGATTGCTGAAATTCCAATTCCGAGACGAAAACAAAATTAGGTAAAAACCTAAAATCTAACATATTCAATGTTTGAAATCTAGCGTTTAGGTATCAAGGCAAGAAATCTATCGTGAAATCTACGTATTAAGAGTACGAACTAAAATAATTACAGGAAATATTTTAACCATAGACTATTTTACTGTTAAAAATATTCGAAAATGAATCCTTTAATGTTTTTTCTATTTTATGTTATTCTATTCTAAGAAATGGAAAATACGACTCCGATCAAATCGAATTCATAGTATATAACAATCTTTTTTTTTATTTAAGATTAACTTATAATAAAACCATTATTGAAAAGTTAATGATATATTTCAGTAATATATTAGTCCAACATTGCATTTTAAAATAAAATAAAAGTAAGTTAGAACGCCCAGGATCGAAACCAGAACCGAAGATTAAATTATTGCTGCTGTCAGATCGCTTGATTGATGACATTTTGAGCGATGCAATAACACTCCCATTGAGTAGGCCCTACAGCGGAACAATCATACTTTATCGAGATTGATACACCCCCATCGAATCTGTAATCGATGAATATAAATGACCTTACGGTGATGTGTAATTAAAAAAGGCATAGATAAAGAACGGTTAAAAGAGTAATCGAATAAATAAGTATATAGGAATTATTTTATTTTATTTACATTTTTTTTTCACTCTAATAGAGTTAAAAGCTATAATTGTTATATTTATGTTAGTTGGAAAGAAACAGCGAAGAACTGAATGCAAAGTAATACACCTTAGTACAGCGTTCTTCGGAAAAGAAAAAAATGTATCAAAAGCTTTACATGATATAGGAGGCAATAAGGCATAAATAATAAGAATAAGGCAAGTAATGTTTATTAGGAATAAGGATAGAGTGTCAATCTACCAACTCTTCTTTATGGAAGTTGGATCCCGTAGGAACGGCACTGGAATAGAGTAACGGCTCTAACGGTTGCTACCGAGATGAAGTATCTACAGAGAATGACAGACAGAACTGCCTCTCTAGTAAGAAATGAGAGATATCAATTTCTACAAACGGTGTCAATAACTATAAAGATATCAGTAACTACAAACAAGGCATTACAGCTACAAACGAACTTGGAGCACCCACTTTGAGGGACACTGTCAAAAAGAGCCAGCTCAAGCAATTCGGTTGATTATGCCACGTGAAGTAAGATCAGGATCCATGGAATTTCTTTGAAGTCAGACCCACACGACTTTGCGCTTGATAAAGACTCAGACTATTCTGACGGTCTACTTCTTCAAGATTGGACAGAAAAATCAAGGAGCCTGAACTCAAGATCGTGATACTTGAACCTAGAAGCTGAGGGGCACAAATTGAGATAAAGAAAAAGAGAAGAACTAATGAACTTAGTTCAAAATATTTTATAGGATGATATTAACTAAAAAAAATCTTTAAGTATTTTTTCTTGCAATTAAAGACAACAGATAGCGTTTAGGAAGAAAATGATACCCAGGAATTAATAATTTATACAGTTTTTTTTTCTGTTCACACAATTTTATCTTTTTCTACTTTCATTTTACAGGAAATTTGAAAGACAGGAAGTTAGCCCTACTTCTTTCAAGAATATGTGTACTTTAACTAATTCAAACATGAGCAATGAATGTCATTGAAACTTGGAACCCGGACTGGTACGATTTGTATATCCCAGAAGAAGACGGTTCCTGTCAATTTGGCTAATGAGTGATATCTGGAAGTCAAAGGTAGTCCCTAGCAGAGCCGTTGGTCCAGAAAGCGCGGTACAACAGACAAAGAACAGCAAGATGGACTGCACACTGTGGAGAACACTGCTAGGAATTTGAGAATGTTTCAGTCCAAAATATTCACATAAAAGTACATGTTGGAAGTAAAATAAAATTTTAAGGTATAATGTTCAGGCCAGAGGCTGAACCTAAAAGATTTTAAGTTTAAATGGGGGCACATATGTTTAAATAACAAAGAGTGGCATCTAGAAAAACAAGGGCAACCAGCCCTGGTAGGGATAATCCCTCGAAGTTAAAACCTGCGGATACCACCAAGAACCGACCCCGCTCGCCGGAAGATGTCTAGGTAACCAGGACGAGTATGGCAAGGCGACACCCAGCGCGGAGGCCGGCCCATCTCTACAAGCCGAACAGGTGACATATATCTATCTTGTATTCAGCCGCTCATCTCAAGTAAGAGAGCATCTTACATCATTCATTCATTAATCTTAAACGGTGAGCCATCATTATCCACATCTCATCTCAAAACAATAAAACCCATACTCAAAATTAATTTTAATATACTAACAGTATTATGTATTTTGGCTGACCCATTTCCCCAGCTACCAGCTACTATGTTTTATTTTCCGTAATATATATTATTAAAATTATACTATCACACGGGAAAGCGGAACCAGGCCTAATTTATTACTGGTTGGCAGTTTTGGTAAGTTGATTTTTGAACCCTCACTGCTATCACATATAATCAATGATCCATGTCAGAATTTTCCATTCAATATAATAAAAAAAAGTCTTAATTCTTAGCTATTTTCATCAGATTTAGATTGATAGGTTAATCTATATGGAATCATGTAGCTGGTAAACATGATACCTTGAAAAAGGTATCCAATCACATTTCAATATATTATGCAATAGGAGGAGTGTCTGTTCTATCTAGCCTTTCCATAATCTTTAAATAAATAATAATTTTTTATTGAAGGGATCCCGCTTGGAGTCGATAGAAATACAATCTATAAAATCAATAAACAATGGAATAGATGTTTTTACTGGAACACCCACCCGTCTTAAAAAGAGGATTGCGGGAAACGTAATTAAGTAGTTTTAAAATATGATTGATTTATTAAAAAATTACCATCCGACCAGCAGCAAAAGCTTTTCAATATAAAATAATTAAGAATGAAGTTTATTATTATGATTTATGATCCGTTGATTTTTAATTCTCAGACAATGAATTCTGACTGACTTTTAAAATTCCGTTAAGCTGAGCAATAATAGTGCGAGCTGTATATATCAGCTCAGCTGACCAATAATGGCCCACCATTCGACAACAGTTGATTAACGATGTCGCTCCGCTGTTTTTGTTTTTTCCTCGACCCTCGCTTGAGGCCTTTCTCATGAACAAAACTCCTGCCATTTTTGTACTTTAAAAATAGGCTCCTTTCAATTTTCATTATCCTCGCAATTTGTTTCCCTTTACGTTGTACGGGGCTTTATTCGATAGCTTGACAATTAATGAATAAATGACTGATAAAAATGATAAATTTACATCCATAAAATAAAAAAAATTTTTTTTAATAACTTTATTGAAATTTACAACTGTATATTACATAATACATTTAGTAAATATGGAGTGTTATAGGCGTGAAGAGTAATTACCCACTGGTAGCACTCTAATGACATTTTACAGTACCTGGTCTCGTGGCCATCTTCTTTTCAGGCGCCTTGGAGTATTGTCAGGAATGGAAGAGGATTCGAGGTTAGAAACTAGGGGGTTTGAGTGGTTAGGGTGTTTATAATGGAAGGAGTGATATCTGGTTCGGGCTAGATCGGTTACATAGGGAACATTAAGGTGTTTATGTATGATTTTATTTGTGACAAAGTGAGGAGCATTGAGGATTTTACAAAGGATTTTGGATTGTAAGGATTAAATACGAGAGGAATTCGAAGGTTTAGTGGAGCCCCAATGCTCAACTCCATATGTCCAGATAGGCCTTAAATTTTTTTTTTTAAATGGACAATAATAATAAGGTGTACGGAAGAAAACCTCTTCTTTGCTTGATGATCTACCGTTAACGAATACACCTTTATGATTAGACAAACCAATAATTTGGTCCAGATTGGGGATGTTTACTCGTTGCTACAGCAACCAACGTTTTAGTTCTCTCTTATCCAATACCAAAATATTTATACTCATGACAACCACACCGACTACTTACAAGATGTATGTCATAATATTTCATTTTCGATGTGAATCTAGATTTTTTGTTCCAAATTGCTAAAAAATATTTGAAAAGTCCTGTTGTAGCAGGAAAAAGTATTAAACATATTTCTGTTTAGTCACCACCACGAAGCGATCTCCTTTCATATAAGACATTAATTCTGACTACTGTAGATTGGTACTTCAATGAACTGGCCTAAGGTAACTAATTTAATAGCATAATTAAGTCATTTGGGCTATCCGTAGCTCAGGTGGTTAGACGCAGGTCTATCAATTTGAAATCTGCGGTTGGCATCTGTTCGAATCCGGCCGGAAGCGTTGACTTTTGCGACGTTCTGGTCCCACAAAATGATAAACTTGATTCCTGACCATGGTTAGAATAGGTTGGTTACCTCTAGATAACCCACGGTATGTCAAAAGGCTGTATAGGACTCCAATGGGAGTCTTCGGCCGACGAAGGGGAAAAAATAAATGGAGTCATTAATTTTCCTTCCTAAAGCAGTTTCTATCCTTGCCTCTATTTTTTAGCATCTAACCATTGATAAGTAAAATCAACATCATCATAGATCATAGAACAGCTTGATTTCTAAGGCACAGCTGGAACGTAACTGAAGAAAGTTAGGCACCTCTGTAGAAGACCATAATTCAAAATCTTTCCGTCTTCTCGAGATTGGCACATGATGGAGAGGTTAAGCTCCCAGAAAAAGGGGCTAAAAAGGCTGGTCTTACGGACACCGAGACCATACCAGAGAAGTAGTCGAGAAGCCAATCACCAGACACCTATTATATTAACCTAAAGGTAAACAGTGGAACGAAGGGCGTGGTTAGCTCCCCTCTTTTCCGCTTTTTCCCTTTGGAGAAGAGTAGGATATGCTACTCAACTTTGTTGAACAAGTAATAGAACATGTTTATAACAGGAGGGTCACCCATCCAATTTTCTTCAAAACAAATGAGAAGCTAAAGTGAGATCACGCCCATTAAGTTTACCTCCAAGTTAATAGCTAAATGTCCACCATTTCAATTTTTTCTGAAACATAAATAGCCGGTCATTGACTCTTACTCCTCTGTCACGCCTCTAAGGTTAATCATGAAGCCCGTCTTTTTGGCTTCAGTTTTCCACTTCCATTATAACCCTTCCTCTTGAACGGTTAAACAGCAAATACAGTCGATTATAATTTTACAATGAGGTTTTCCTCTGCTACAATATTGAACTCAATGTTTGATTATATATTTAATCTGATTAGTTTTTTTATAAGCTAAATAAAATCTAATCAAAATGTTAAGATTGTGAAATATATTCGAAATCATAGTAAAACAAAACATATTCAATGATTGAAAACAAAAAATGAAGAACGTCAATTCAACCAATAGCAAAACAAATCATTACCATTGAGGTGTTTAGCGAGGCATCAAAGTTTTGGTAGACTGATCACAGCACAAACTCAGCTTGGAAACGCCGCAGAGTTGAGTACGCCAATTACGTAACTCGAGTAACAAGATAACTTCGATTATTAAACCAAACTCTGGACTGAAAATCGAGGAGTAAAAATGGAAAATCGAGATGAGCCAAGAATTATAACATTATCAATATTCATTCCATAATGTTGTTT
Organism: Halyomorpha halys; assembly: GCF_000696795.3. Lineage (NCBI taxonomy): Eukaryota > Metazoa > Arthropoda > Insecta > Hemiptera > Pentatomidae > Halyomorpha > Halyomorpha halys. Next base: position 62,492 of record NW_027106521.1, read on the forward strand.
CAAAAAACTTATCTTTATACCTTAACTTTATGATTTTAAAAAAATCAGTTTTTCCCTCTACTCATTGTTTTGTTCATAACCGTAGAATCCAGAAAGCACGACAACAAATTAAACGTATCTCTATTTTAAAGGCACATCATTAAGATCACTACATATTTTTTTATTCAAGAAGAACTCTTATGCAATCAACAGCATAATAATCTAGCACTCTGATTTATTCCTCGGAATTTTAGTAAATACGATTATCTTCTTAATTAGTGGTAAGAATTTGTTTCTTTATAGTCGATATACCGAATGTCTACTATACAAAAAAAAATCTATTAAAAACACGCAATAAATAGACTAATGTGAATGAATATGGGAAATGGACATTTTTATAAAACTGATAATTCTTCACTTTGAAACTGCTTCTTGAATTAGCAAGAATTAGCTTCTTGTTACTAGAAGGAGAATAACGAATCCTGTATTTATAGCTTACCTAAATTATCCTACAAATGCTCTGTAAATGTTTTTTTGTATGGGAGATCGTGTAAATTAGTTCAAAATTGTATTTCTTATGCGCTTCAAATACTCGGTAACAATACTTGCAGTAAAGGGGAATTATGAAGTATTTCATATAATATTAATCAAATTGAACTCTTCATCAATAAATGGAACGAACTTCTTGTCTTCTCCATTCTCTAATTCGATCAATAGTTCCCAATGAAGATACAGTAAATATTATTCCTCAGACAGAAACTTGACGTATACAATTACTTACTAAAACCCATATGGACTTACCCCTGTAAAATTTATGTATACCCGCTAAAAAGGCAGATTAAAAAAATACAAAATTTTCAATCGAAATTTCTAAGACTGGAAACGAACCCTTCACTTTACGTTTCACAACAACCTACGCATACGATTGTAACGAACATTCATAGGACATACAAACGGTTTCACAACACACTGCATAAATATTTCAATAAATTTGTACGACTAATGGCAACAAATGATATCCCTGACGTAACTCGGTGTAGACTGAAGAGAAGTTGGATGAGGGACTTCCTAGTATAATTAAATAATTTATTTCATTAATAATTTGTGCATCACAGGGTGTTGTCTTCCAACAGGTGCAAATAAAAAATTGTTAAGACCAAAAAAAAAATTTTAGTACCCAAAGCGATATGAAAAGTTGCCTCAAATCTTTGCCAGATTTTTTTTTTCATAAATTCTGTAAAAAAAAAATATTATGTCATATAAGAAAAAAACCTCTAACTACTTATTCTAAAAAGACTTCTACAATAACATTTTTTTTTTTGTGATAAAAGTCAAAACTCAAAATATTATGCGGGCAACCGGCTGAAATGGAGTCGCTCTCGGTGAGAAGTTATTGGTTACGGATGAACGATCGGAGAGCAATGATAGAACTGGGGTACTAATGCTATTGTTCTGGACTGCCACCATTCCTGCTTAGCCGGTCCAATTAATTGCCTATTGTCGATTGCAGCACGGCCTGTTGACCGGATGATTCGTATCAATCTCCAATCACCTTCATGGTTCAAAGCTAAGAAACTAGCCAAAAAAAAAATTCGGAAGACTATTCCAAGCTCAAGAATGTTAATTATAAAACTAGAATAAACTGTTTTTATTATTAAATATAAAAATCTGTTTAAATCTAGAGCAATAATAACCACTAATAAAAAACTTTACATTAGACTAATTAATTAAGTTTTCACAGCGGTAGAAGCCCAATAAATAAATCAATAGTAGGTCAAATGATCATAATGAAATACATTTTATAAATAAATATTATTAGAAGATTGTTGGTTGACCGTATGTAATATATAAAACCATTTTTTTTTCACTATATTATATTTATTGAATCCATTTTTTTATCCTTACATTTTTATATATTTTCTCCCCCTTTTTATGTATATTATCATTTGATGTCTGCCTTTATTTAATATTGCCTAATATTATCTTTACTTCGTCAGATTTTTTTGCCTTCCAACCTAACGTAATATGTTAACCGCCACTTTCCCCCACTCCTCCATCCTGTTGGTCTTCTCATCACGCCTTAAGCTCATTTTTGTATTCATAAGTGAAGTGGGTGCCCTATTTTCTTCATTTTTTTCCCTTTTTCCTTTATTTTTACATCTTTTAGTGTTTAATGTATTTTTTACCTGATATTATTTGTTATTATTTCTGCTTTCATTAACAGTCTTATAGCTTTTTATAATTATTGTTTATTTATGCTTTACATTGTAAATCTTTATTTTAGTTTCTTATATCTTTTTCAGCCGTGATGAGGACTCTCTGCAAGGTAGGGCGAAATATGGGCTCACATTAAGCGGTTTAATTATTATTATTTTTTTAAATAATTTATTTATTGTTATTTACAACTGTATACACATATATACAACAAGTAAATTTGCTGTAGGTGACATAGTGACATGATACAAACATATGGAGAATCTACCCACTGATAGAACTCCAATAACATTTCTAGAGGAGAAGATCTCGAGCCCATCTTCTTTTCAGATGAAGGAGGAGCCAGGTTAGAAACAAGTGGATTTGGGTGGTTGAGAAGTTTATCATGGAAGGAATGGTATCTGGTTCTGGCCAAATCGGCAACATAGGGGACATTGAGGTCCTAATGGATGATTTGATTTGTGACAAAGTAAGGAGCATTATGGATTTTGGACTGTAAGGATTGGATTCGAGAGGAATTTGATGGTTTAGTGGACCCCCAAAGCTCAACTCCGTGTGTCCAGATAGGCCTTATAATAGTCATGTTGATCAGTCTTTTGTAATGGATTGGCAATTTAGACCGTCTGTCTTGTAAATGTTTTAATATTCAGAATCGACGAGATAATTATTATTTGATTTTATTTATTTTTTTACCTCACCCGGCCCATTTTTCTTTAATAAATTTATTATTGATTCTTCACCTTCGTGGAGAATTTTCTGTTAACGGATTAAGTAACCAACCAATCGCCTAAATCTTCCTTAAATAAACTCAGACCAAGAAACATTTCAAAATGATGGTAAATACAAACTGTGTCGTTGTTCCAAAGCATCGATTTTTATAATTTAAATTTCAAGTGTATAGGGGAGGCGAATAGGAGACGAAGAGGACAGGAATTGAGAAAGAAACTTGTAATACCTAAGGAATAAGTTCAATTAAAACTTTTTCATTTGTGAGGTGTATCATTATTCAAGCAAGAGAGTGAGTGATATGTTTCTACTCTAGTAAAGGTATATATATATTTTTTTCTCCGCTAACCTCCGATAAATGCTATTGAAATTGTCACTCATAAAATATAACTTGAACTTTCTGATTCATATTTTTGTTGACTGTGAGGTATATTTATTTATTTTCTGAACTTATTACCCCTCCCCCCCCAAAGCAAAATAACAAAAAAAAAATTCCTAGATTAGTAGTTGATAAAAGGAAACAAAAGAAAATATTTTCCGTGTGTAGCGTTTGATCAAAGCTGAAATATTATGAAAGAACTTTTGAGGAGCTTAAGTTCACTCACTAGCGTTATAAGTAAAATACTATTAACGTTGTAAATTATTATATGGTATCATTAACGCTATAATTTAATATCATTTCAGTCATGATTTGAATTTGACCATTTCATGTTGGAAGCAAACATTTTTTAATTGTTAATGACAACGGTTTTAGTGAAATACATCTCAGTGTCAATAACTAATTGAGAACTGAAGTTATGGTGACTGAAACAAAACATCCATATATACATAG
>NW_027106521.1:66971-67299 GCF_000696795.3 Halyomorpha halys
AAGAAATTATGAGAACTATTTTACAAAACTTTACATAAAATGACAACGGTTTTAGTGAAATACATCTCAGTGTCAATAACTAATTGAGAACTGAAGTTATGGTGACTGAAACAAAACATCCATATATACATAGAGGATTCTAGTTTTTACAATATTATGAATAATTATCTAATAAATAATTATAGATATAATTTGTTGGATATTATAATAATGCTGATTTTTATTTAGATCTTTCTTTAATTTTTTTATTTTTACTATCTTCCTCTTTGACTGAAACGAATAGCTCTCCCTTTGTCTGCCTTTATTTAATATTGCCTAATATTATCTT
>NW_027106521.1:68318-71738 GCF_000696795.3 Halyomorpha halys
GTTATCGTTGCAACAGCTAGGTTTGAGACACCTGTTATTATCTAAGATCGGTAGGCGCCCCCCCGCAACATATACATTATCTTAGGCTTAACAAAACACTTTGTAATCGATTCTTCAAACATGAAATATCCAATTCGTATCAATGCCTAGCAAAGATTTACCTTCGTAATTAACACCCATGAATCATCAAAAATTAATGAAACCAACTGACTATGAATCCCTCAATACACCATCTTAATATAAAAACTATCGTCATAATTGAGTTATTATTGTACGTAGTACATATAAAGGGACAGGTGTCAACATTATGGCTATCTATTCAGATATAAGATATTCGAGTCAAGTCTAATATTCTTCTTCTATCCCTGACAATCCTCAGAGACGCCTGAAAAGATGGCCTCGAGATCTTCTAGTGCAGAAATATGATTTGAGTGCTACCAATGGGTAGTTTCCTGTTATCACTCCATTTGTATCTTAAATCAAATTTACTTGATGTATTTTAAAGTGAATCCAGTTATAAATAGCAATCAATAAATTTTAAAAAAATGTCCAATATTTATTTTTGTCATAAAATAGACGTTTGCTTTCACTTATCTATATATAGAATATATTATAGAAATCTCACAACATTTAGAATTTTCGACGCAAACACATGTTTTGTTTACACGACCGAATAATCTCGGTTCACAAAATGGCTTGAAAACAGGTTAGCTAAAAAATTAAAAGTCATACTAAACTGAAATTAAATAATAAGGATGGCTATATGCCTGGGATGTGTAAGCAATTTTTTCGACAAAATATACCTACCATCATAGAGTCGAATTTCTCGAAAATGGCTTTAACATTTTTCATCAGTGTCGACGGATTTTAAAACAGCGAGGTCTTAGCACCATTGAAGTAGTCTGACAGGGTTTAAATCCGGATTTTAAAAAAAAATCGTTGCTTAAAGTATCTTTAATTTTGCTAATTTGAAATAAATAAATATTTATTATTGTGTAGCAGAAATACACAATGAATAAATATAACATATTAAACAATTTTATGAATAACTAAAGGAGGAAAAATAGAGACATTCCATACGAATGAGAAAGCCGAGACCTCCCAATCTTTCTAATTCTTTTACGGCTCCGTTATCTTTTGCTAGATATTTTTTATTCTTGACAAGAACAAAATTTATATATATTAATTTCGGGAGACCATAAAATACGATTTTTGTAAGGTACCAGAAAAAAAGATTTTTTTTTGGATAATTTTCACCTTTCTTTGTCTTTTCTCGTAAAGCACGTAATTCGTGTGATGCACGCACCACACCAAGATTATTAATTATTTTAATATGGACAAAATTACAACGTAAACACTGGAAAGATGGTTCTAAAAATGGGGGAATAAAGAAATTATGAGAACTATTTTACAAAACTTTACATAAAATAAAAAAGAAAGTATATATTTCTAAATTATTAATATTAATACAATCTAGTAAACTGAATCAATGATAATATTTTTTTTTAAGTGCAGTAAAATAACTATTCACTAAATTAAAAGTATTCGGCTATTACTTAAAGATTATTTCTGCACATACAGGATGTCACTAAGTGAAGGTATCAAGTCAAGGTAATGAAAATGAAATAAGATAAGATAATTAAAAGGAACCAAGCAAAGCATTAACAGGAAAAGATTAATAAGCAGCTAACCAGACAACCTGTCCTGTAACAGGACCTGTATACCAACCTGTTCAACCAGACCTGTTAACAATCGAGTTTAGTTAGTTAGCAATTAAACAAAACCACAGAAAACCAACCAACCTAACTATGTTGTTAAATTCATGGTCTAGTTTAAGAGGAAAATTAAACAATAGATGAACAGAAGATATCTTAACATTTCTACGATTTAAATTCATTATGTATATTTCAAACATAGAATTAGCAGCTAGCAGCTGTTAAACGGAAATATAAACGGTTAAAGGGCGAACATAAATATATACTAAGGTACCATTTCACTAACAAGCTGATATACCTTTAACAAGTAAGTTAGATGGCACTGTTTGCACCCGCCCCAACTAAAATACACGCACCTGAAGATTGGAGGAGATAATAGCCACTGAGCATTGGTGTAATGTTGGCTTAAGCTGCGATTAAGTTTAAACTGGGAGAGGAGGGGCGTGTTAAATCGGCCGTGGCTCCAATAACAGGGAGCCAAGTAAAGTTTTAACCTCGTTATCGGCAATCCTAATTCCTGAGCCCTTTCCCATATCTACGTCTCTATCTCCGAGGGCCTTCCACACGGCAATCGAACGTTACACGTTTGGTTCTCCTCGAATGTGGCAACAAACTATAAGTTATTATTCTTTTTGATGGGGGCAATAGAATGGACAAAATCAACTAATTTTTGACTACTTTTAATGATTCAAGTCAAGAATTTAATGAAATTAAAAAAAAAAAATGAAACCTGCACCTCTGTAACCTAACAAGGGTTCAGTACGATTTAAGGAAAAATGTTGCTACAGCAATGATCTTCCAAAGATATGTTCAAGATAACGCTTAACCTCAAAGTTTATCTCTCTGATTAAGTGCCAAACTTATAGAGGCCGTGTGTGCTCCAGAGGTTCAATTTTAACAAAATCAATTTACGTGCCACAGATGACTCGAATTCAGGATCCGATAGATGATGTCTTAATCTGAGCACTAACTCTATGATGTCTAACTGAGCTACATTATTCCTTAAATCGATCTGTATAAAATTTATTTTACTTTGTATTTTTTAACGTCAATGTGGAGAAGTTATATTGAATCCACCGACTGCTCTACCTTTTTAAAATACAAATGTTTGAATTCCAGGTTCCACGGCGAAAGTAATATTAACAGCCACTACCATCGTTAAAGTTGATCTTTGCTTATGTGGTAGTAGTATTGCACTGTTGTGCTATCAGGATATGCTTAATAGTACTCTCAACTATCTGCTTATGCGCGACAACTAATTCAACAAAAGTGAATAATTTACAAATCCATGTTTGGTATTTATCCATAGTGATAGTAAATTGGTTTATTTAATCATCAGTAGAAATATTAGAGAGTTTAGGTTAACTACTAACGTGTACATGAGAATTCATATTCCCTCACTGCTGCGACGTTACTTGCACGGCAAATATCCGTCACGAGGAAAAGTTCCATTAAAATAAGTAAATATTTAAGTAAATATTATCATAATTAATCAATTAATTTTTAGTTCAACTCCAAATTTAGATTACTTCAACTCCAAATTTAGATTAGAATAAGTTTATTTTACATGATTGTTGGATTCTCGCTAAATTTGAATTATACACTTGTTTTTCATACACATAATGTGATGATGTGTAGGAGCATATCCAACTAATTAACTAAATAACTTGTGAAATGAATGAGGAAAGTCCAAAAAAATAATATA
>NW_027106521.1:71848-96111 GCF_000696795.3 Halyomorpha halys
TCTGCTTCATGTAGCTGGTTGTTTTATACAAGGGGAAAAACAAAACATGGCAGTTATCCATTCATCCTACTTCCTTAGAGTAAAAAACATGGAAAACATATCGCAACAAAAAATAAATGCACGAACATGAATAAATACAATTAAAATACATACAATTATAACCTCTTATTCATATAATTAAAATAAATAGAAATCTGAACAAGGGTTCTGTTCCTTGAACAACGGTTGTGCTTGGAGGTGATTTTTTCATGATCATGCTCAACCATCAGATTTGCTCAATTATGGGAACCCACATTATAAGGTTGATTGGACATCGGAGAGATCCCGGAAGCCACAGGGATGATTCATGGCTACAGTATCTGAATAAGTAATTATTGGCCACATCTAAATTCGAACTTGGGTCCTTGGAGTTGGTATCAAAGCGCCTTACCTTAGTCACATCATCCCTATTTGTGTATATTATTATAAATTGATACTATAATAAATTTATTAATATTATTTACATTCATTTCTGTAATTATATGTATATAATACAAAGTAAACTTTAAAATGATAGCCAATAAAAAATAACGCAGTTTCATTTATTGCATACTTTTTGAAGTAACGTGAGCAAATCATCATTTTTACCTTAACAGCAACTTACCTTCGCATAATCACTTTCTTTTTTTTATCACCCTCCAGCATTACAACGTTTTCAAATGATAATTTCATACTTAATAAAAAAAACATTCTGTAGTGTCATTACCTTCCAAGTTGTCTAGACAATCATTACTGACATGTATTAGTATATAGCATAGGTCTCAGATAAATCACCATCATTGACTCGACCCCTTACCTGTGGTGTTCCTCAGGGTTCATCGCTTTCCCCCACCCTTTTCGCCATCTACATCAATGATCTTCCCTTACTTATCCAATATTCTCCTTACCATTTGTACGCTGGTGATTTACAAATTTACCTTTCCTTCCCACCTTCTGACCTATTGGTTGCCACGGAGAAACTTCAAGAAAACTGCAGAGAAGATTAAGGAAATCTTAATAGGATCCAATCACCTCCTAAAAACAATTCCTCATATTCCAACCTTATTCCTAAACAACAATCTAATACAATTCCATTCATACGTTAAAAACCTTGGCGTCACTATAGATCAAACTCTCTCCTGGAAAAACCATGTTTCCGATATTTCCCGTCGTATCTTCTCCAGTCTAAAACGTTTAAATTATCTTCGTCACCTGCTTCCTTTTGAAACCCGTAGGCTCCGGGTTACTTCCTTAATGTTCCACCACTTTGATTATTGCTGTGTGGTTTACGGGGGTGTCCCTGGGGATCTCGAAGCACAATTCAAACAGTTAATTAATTGCTTTGTATGATTCATCTTTCGGATCGCCATGGACGTCTCTGTCGCCCGCTTTTATGAGGAGTTGAAGTGGCTTTACCCCTCCTTCCGTCGTTAATATTTTCTTGCTTCCTTCCTCTACCATGTTATCCAATCCCACCGTCCAGCTTACATCTCTGATATCCTTCAATTTAAATCCTAAGTGCATTCCCGCAATTTCCGCTCACGACCTTCAAACTTATATGTAACTGTTCATCAAACAGCAGCCTTTGGTAGATCTTTCCTCACCCGTTCCTCCTTCCAATGGAATTGTATTCCCTCCTTCATTCGTAGTTCTAATACCCTTCCAACCTTCAAATCCCGAATCTTCGACCACCTTCTGTCCATCCAATTCTAGAAGAACAACAATTGAAAGTTTCAAACAAGGTTCATATATTTTCTGCACTTAATGTTTCAGATTTTCGTTTATTCTTGTAAATATGTATATTAACAAAAATTGTACCTTTCCATTTATTAGTTAGATTATATTTGATTTTTATTATTTATTATGAGAAGTCTTTGTCTTGTTATGTTTTATGATATGACATATGGTTTTATTTTAGTTGTTCTATTCCTTATTTTGTAAAGTCAGCTAATTATTGTTGTTCATTTTCTTCTTTTCAAATTCATAATTATATTATATTTTATGACGTTTTATAATTTCATTTTTATTTTGTAATTCATACTGAGGCTCAAAAGCCTGATTTTGACGCCTGTATATCATTCTAAAGGGACCAATTCCATAATAAACAAAGAATATTAATATTATTTAGCAAAAAGTAATTACACTTATACGCAATAATATACACATAAACATATATAAATACGCAAAAATTATTCCTCCATTCCTGGATTTGTAGCGCGATGTCAAAATTAACCTAAAGCCTTTTTCAATAAACCCTAAAAATAATTTTTGATAATACTTAAACTATTTATGCGTCTATAATTTTGGTTATTTTCTAATCATTCTGCATATCCTTTTATTGATTGGTTGTTATCTCATTTTTGTTCTTAGCTCTGGTGAAGGCTGGAAATTTGGGCCGAAACGTTGGCACTAGTGAATAAGTTTTTACTTATTTGTGCACCTCAACCATCTTCTTCTAATTAAATAATTTTTAGATCTATTACGTCAACAGAATGCTTCGCAATGCAGTTGCGTGTCTCTTTGAAATGTTTCAATGTACTAATCCTAAATATTCCGGATTTACCCTTCGACGTAAACCCATGACCTCTTCCCCTACAATATCGTTTAATAATACCCCACTTATTCCTGTCGAACAGATCCGTTACTTAGGACTACATCTCGACAAACGACTGACATGGAATCCTCATACAAGACTAAAAAGACAAGAAACTGCTCGTAGATTCCGACTTTGCAACATTTACTAGACAAACGGTCTAAATTGCCAATCCATTACAAAAGATCAATGATCAATGATCTACATGACTATTAAAAGGCCTATCTGGACATACGGAGTTGAGCTTTGGGGCTCCACTAAACCATCAAATTCCTCCAGAATCCAATCCTTACAGTCCAAAATCCTTCGTAAAATCCTTAGTGCTCCTTATTTTGTCACAAATCAAGTCATCCATCAGGACCTCAATGTTCCATATGTTGCCGATTTGGCCAGAACCAGATACCGTTCCTTCCATAATAAACTTCTCAACCACCCAAATCCACTTGTTTCTAACCTGGCTTCTCCTTCATTACCTGATAATCCTCCTAGGCGTCTGAAAAGAAGATGCCCTCGAGATCTTCCCCTCTAGAAATGTTATTGGAGTTCTATCAGTGGATAGATTCTCCACATGTTTTTATCATGTCACTATGCCACCTACAGCAAATTTACTTGTTGTATATATTTGTATACAGTTGTAAATAACAATAAATAAATTATTAAATAAATAAAAAATTATGAAACATCAGTGCCACAAAATGCTCTGACATCCTCTCTTCTTATTCAATAATCTCTTATCCTATAATCCTATCTCTCACAATTTCAAACGAGCATTTCTCCCCCCAAAGGCATGTGATGAACGTACTCGTTGTAACTAGACGAGGGCTTAAAGAAACACGAATATATGTGTATACAGTTGTAAATAACAATAAATAAATTATTAAAAAAATATATATATATATATTCCGGGAGATAACTTATTTTCAAATACCACAAGACATTGTTATTTGCCAAGTTCCTATGATTTTGAAAGATCTCTATAAGTCATCGGTAGTATAGACTGATAAGCAGTTTTGTGTTACTAATAAGGACGATGATAAGGTAGCAGTAGATGGCCGAAGAAAAACCCTTTATCTGCACGTTCCATCCCTCGTGAAAAGTGGAAATCTGTTTTCATATATTTCAGATAGGACGCACGCTACTTAGAGAAAAGCAATAACAGCAGTAAAGTCCCGACGAAATATTCTAACCATCATTTTTATTCATGAAGAACAATTCATTTCGGTGCATAAATGTAGTCTTATCTGACAAGGTCTCTAATTCTCGCTATTCGAGGCACGCAAGTTTAGAAAGGCGTTATAAAAGAGACTCGGTCGGGATCTTATTCTCATTGTCTCACCGCAGTCCGGTTTATGGCGGTATAAAAACTGCTCTCCGCTTCATTCCGTTCCGTTTTATTGGCCGAGAAGCACCTTGAGTTTGTTCCTTACTTCATCTTTCAGCCCCTCATGGAGGCAATCTGATTTATTTTTCACAAACGGAATTCATCAGTCCCCTTCCATAGCCAATCTTTTCGTACTTCGTCAGATTTATAGCTTCCACATTATCGAATTCCTCAGCACAGATCCCCAGATTACTGAATTTATTAGTTCAAGTAATAATAATAATAATGAATTCTCGAATCATGTACCTTCATATTTTATCAATTGTGTGCGTTATAGACGAATGAAAGTCCTGATGTGGAGTGCTTGGAGTCCGCATCCGAAGTAAGAGTGTTCCGAAATAGAGGAGTGCAAATGCATAAAATTGTATTTTTTGGCCCAGACCTTAATAAATAGTCGATTAGTAGAGCGGTCTCTGTAAATAGAAGTTGCAGTGTATATACATACATACACCCACAAATAACATCCACTCAGTTCTAAAATGCGAATCTATTATACATAGTTGTTTGATCTCAAAGCAAGAGGCACAATCGAACTCAGGAAAGTTATTAAATCAATTGGCTCGCCAACTTCCCCATCTTGCTCTTATACTATTACATTGTTATAATTATATTCTGATTCCGTGAGATGGGGAATGTCTTCACAGATTTTTAACTTTAAAGTTCATAAAGTTTTAATTCTATAATTGATTTTATCAATTAACATCAAACCTTCAATTTATTTTGCCTACATAGGTTCCAGTTTATATCAATTGGTGCAGTGGTCGTGATAGCTTATTTCACGATTATGTACTTATGTCGGGAAATCTTTTATAAAGTTACATTTTAATATTTTTTCCATTATTATAATCCTTTTAATAGCCATAATCCTTTTTTTCCCTAATCCCTATAGCAAAATAGTATGTACATGTATAAACCAATATAAATGTCTTGGTTTGGGTTATTTCCTTTTTCTGAAGTAGAGCACCATTTTAAGAAATTTTTCGTGAAAAAGTATGAAATAGGATTCAAAATGAAAATTGGTAAAAAATCGTGAGAAACGAAAATAATATACTAAAAACCTAATTTTGTGTCACTTGCTGCACTGATTACTGATCTCTCCCCACTACCTCCTGCCTTACCAGTGGAGGTGGCGCTGTTGTCAGCGGATCAAAAAATTTAATATGGGGTCGTATGATGAACTCCGGGACTAGAGGGTGATCCGTTAGTGTGAGGATAATTTATACTCCAGAGATAGTTTAAACTCCAGTCAATTAATTTCCTAAAATTTCTTGTATCGAACACAGAGGAGGAGCAATCCTTTGGCTAAGAGTACACAGGAGGGGATGAGATGTGAGGTTTGGTGGTAGGTAACGGCTTCCAACCTTTTATTTCGATAAACGTTTTATAGTAATCGATATTGATGTTAATTCAAATCCATCAGAACAAATATATAACCAGCTAATGAGATTTAAATTATCACTATTAGAAGATGGAATGAAAAAAATGAAGAAGCATAAATAGCTAATAGAATTTGCATATCAGAAATTAAATAATAATAATAAAACCTAAGCGAACATTTAAAAAATCTAAATAAAGTTTGACGTAAATAGCAAACGATATAAAAGTACTTCGTTAATGTCTCACTAGATGTGATTTCACTGTAAAATCTTTATCGGATGACGGCGCTTCGACAATGTCAAATGGGGACCAGGATTTTGAGTGGTCATGAATTGTAAATTTTGAGTCCAACAGAATAAGAGTATTGAACAGGCAATTTAATGCCACTGCTGGTCTGACCGAGGTTAGGAATGGTGCTTCAATAATATTCTATACTGCTATGTAGTATGATAAACTAACATAGATAAATATCAATGGCTTAGTAAAGAACCTAAGTAGGAACATTTTCTTAAAATACATTTTTCTAGAATAGACTTAATTTCACGGTGTACTCAATCCAACAATGTTAGCTGAAAAAACAACATATTATAACAATTACAAGAACCCATTGACAGATATTTTACTCACCAAGGCTACTCACTGAACGCCAGTAATTATCCTTGGCAATTTAAGGATTCCCCTGTTCTTCCGATCCAGTTAATATTGGGTTGTAAAATAAGTTCGTAGCGTTTTTTCAATATTTAAATTTAATTCTCTCTGTTTATAAAATCGTGTTTACACATTCTAACAAAGGATTAGTTAAGGTGCTTTTATGCATCAGTTTCAGCCAAGATTCCTTATCTTTAAGTGGTATTTTGCTTGCTCAAAATGGAATAGAAAAAAATTAATTTTCGTCATTTAATGTTTTTTTTTATTTCCGAAAAGGAAAATTCACTGCACAGACGGTCAACAAAATTAATAATGGCGACAATGCTTTTGTATAGTCCGTAAGTGGTTTGCTCGGTTCAGAACCGGAAATTTTGAATTGCGTGGATCGCGCAAAGCGCTCGGGCCGTTCTTCAATTGTTGAGGATGACCAAATTCAAGAATTGGTCACAGACAACCCTAACTCTACAACACGGGTTAATGCAGAAACGCTAAACATATCTCGTATAAGTGTCTCAAATCATTTGTGTCTCATAATCGCAAAGGTATAGTTTTCTATCACGATAAGGCCCGTCCTCACGTGTCTTTGCAAAATCAGCAAAAATTATTACAGTTAGGCTGGGGGTGTGATTTTAACAGATTTTCACATATCTCGGGCCCTTCAAAACTCTCTTCACGGGAAACACTTCAATTCGCTCGAGGACTGCAAAACGCTCATAGACGAGAAGTTCTCATTCATAGCGCATAAATCAGAGAAGTTCTGGGAGGATGAAATAAAAAAATTACCTGAAATATGGCAACATGTCATGGATCATAAAGGGTCATATATAATTGATTAAAAATATTTACAAGCATCTGAATTTTTTATTGAAACAGCGGTAAAAACGCGACGAACATATTTTATAACCTAATAGAAAATATACTAAAATAAAAGCTGTCACTTCCACTGCTACATTTATCTGCTGTCATTTATTTTATTTTTATTCGTTACAGCAGCGAATCACACCATTAAAAAGGTAATCCTTAATTCTTTTGGAATACGCTCATATTTTTTTTTTCTGAGAAGCAAATAGCATAAAATCATTATTTTTTTTTTTATTTTAAAGTGCAATATCAACGCTGATGTTTTCAATACAAATATTAATACATCTATAATCCCAGCTCATATTTACCTTTTTTCATATTCCCAGGGCAAGTAGAGAACCTCTAAAAAGAATGCAGAGGTATTTCCACAGTACATTAGTAAATCCGAGATTTATGCTCATTAGGTAAAGCAGTAAAAACTTTATTTTTAACCGTGCAGAAAACTCTCTAGTATTTATAATTCAGTTTGTATGCAGGTTCTTGGTGGAGAAAGGAGAAAAAAGGAATTTATATCAACAAATTTCTTTCTATCCCAATTTTCACTGCTTAAAAAGAGCGAATTTTTAAAATCAGGTGCAATATTTTAGTAAGGCATTGGACGCGAAAAACGTTTATTTTAACTAAAAGTAACTCAATAAATAAAAATATCAAATGTGTTTACAAAAACAAATCTAAGATGTAGGACTTGGTACTATTAGAAATATACTTTAAAAACAATGTATGTATACACCTATTTCTAAAAAAAATAATTAAATGCACAAATATAGTCATATAATAAAATAAAGATAAGAAACAATACTTAAAAAGAAGGTGGTTCGGGTGTGGTAAAAAAAAAAAAACTTAACTAGTAATTTACTCTTTAATGTGAGCCAAATTCTCCTCACGTTGATAAAAAATTACTACAACAAAAATTAAGATTTACAAATGAAAAGTATAAATAAACAAGAAAAAAAAAGAGGTATTAGACAATCAATGAAAACAGAAATAATAACAAGTAGAAAATAAAAATACATTAAAAACTAGAAGACGAGAATTACCAGAAATAAAAATAAAAGTCTAGGAAACTAATGAACAAAATAGGCCACCCCCCTTATTGAATGGAAGTATGGTGAGCAGACTAACAAGATAGAGGGTAAAATGGTGGGGGAGAGGTATGAAGTGGGGAAAACAGGTAAGTTACATTTGAAGGCAAAAAAATTCAAATAAAGTTAAATCAAAAAAGTCAAATAAAGTATAGTAAAGATAATGTTAGGAAATATAGATATAGGCAGACATTACGAAAGGGAAAGAAATGACATAAAAATATACAGATAAAATACAAAATTGAAATAAAATAAAAATAATGGATACAATAAATATGATATAGTAAAAAACATTTATATACAGAATTCAATAAAGACACAAAGGTGTGTAAATTTATTTAAAAATAAGATCAATTAAAAAATAATAAATGTAACATAAGATGGACAAAACAGACGAGCATAAAATATATAAATAAAAATATCAAAGATAAAAAATGGATAGTAAATATTAAATCGAGGGTCCAAAATGTTATTATTAGTATTGGTGGTTACTGTGAAGGTCCAAGGCCTCGTGCGATGTAGTTACAAAATACATCCGGCGTTTCTTGACGTGGTTTTTTCGTATGATGGGTTCGTCACACCCACGCCTATGTTTTGTTAGTGCCACCCATTGGCTAATGGGCATCACAAACGTCTAGGGGGACGCTGTGAGTGGGTATTGTATAATTTTATGCTTGAAAAAATTATACCCCCCAGGTAGGGCCGGGCTCGAACTTAAAACCTTTGGGTTGGTAGACTGGCTTGTTGCCAAGCTGCTACCGTCGTCCCCGGGTCCGAAACCGTGGCTCATATTAAATATTTATTTACTAATTATATTTCGTTTTTTTTGCCGCTCCCGGACCATCTTCTTTTTACATATTACACACGGTTAGTCAACAGTCTTCCAAGAAATAATATTTTTAATTCCACATATGTCTAACGGTTCAAATTTTATATTTGTTTTTTTTTTCCTTTTTCAAAGAAGACACATTTTGAATTAAATTTTAAAAATATATTACAAAAAAAAAAAGTACATTGATAATTGGGATTTTTTCATTTCATATAATAATTGGTATACAGTATGTTATATAGTCATAAATTATGGAAATGTGGAAATGGATGTAAAGATTTGATAAAATCTAATTATTTCTAATACATTATAGATGGGACCAGGTGATGGACGAAAGTTCGAAACGTCTAGAATAATAAAATAAAGAAGTAACAGCAACGAGGGTCTTTGTTTGAATAAAATAAAATAGTAAAAGTAAACAAATTTATATACAATGTAAATTGTAAGCAAGGACCGTAAGGAGTTATAAAAAAAAGAAAGCGGGAAAAAAATCAGAAACTGAATAGTTGTAAAACTTTTTTTGTTCATTTTACCTTTGTTAAACAATTTTTACAATTAATACAAACTTTTATGATTTTTTTCTTAAATAACCTTAACTCATGCCCATGCGAGAGGAAAATAGAACACTTCATAAATGAGATGCAACCCAACTGTTTTGGATTGCTATGTACAAAGCATACTTCATATTCTTTAATTATACATTTTTTTTTAAACTTACAAAGTTTATACAGTATATGAAGGATAAGGGTGGGTGTATTTATAGCTAGGTATATGTGTTCTTTTTTGAACGCACCTCGGAAAATCTTTACATTCAGTTATGGTCAATTATTTTTATGTACAGTTCAATTCAGACACAACCGAAGTAAATAAATATTATAAATTTATGTTTGTTTGTTTTTTTAGTTTCATTTTTATAATTTATTGCTTAATTTTTAATTTTATTAACGTTTTCAATTCTTAAGCGTCATACAATTATTTCAAATTATTTTTTTGAAGATTTAAAAAACACTTCCCTATCCTTATGGCCCGACTAAAGTTTATTAAAATAAACAAGTAGCCATCCTCAGATTTCCATCTTTAATAAGGCGGGAAGGGCACCCCGACGGCAGTAAACATTCAATAAAGATGAAGAAGAAACAGGCCGGATTGGGAAGGAGCAGTTCCATCGAAAAAATACGTGGAGGGATGAGGGAGCTGCCACTTAGCTATTTATTGGATCCGCTCCACCTTAGATTACACGGCTCCATACATATCGCATGGAGCATGAAATCAGAGTTCAGTCAGTCCATTCCTACCTTCCTGTCAGCCGTCTTAAATCTCTTCATTAATTTCCAATGAGGTGAAGCACCCTCTTCCTCCTCTATCACGGTTCGTGTTGATTTCTTACTTACTTTTTTATGAATATAATGCGGTAAAGAAAACTAGTACCATAAATAATGAGACGTGAACTCAAAAGTTGCAATTAGTATTCGTCAATAATGGGATTGTCCCAAAATTCAATAAATGTCATATACTAAATCGATATCAATTAATGGGAATGATCGAATTTTTGTCCAAAATAAACTTTTGAATTATTGTTTTTTTTCACCATGGGAAGGTTCAATGATAATGAAATCCTCAAATTCTCAGGAGATAAAAACTTCTGAACAAAATTAAGCGTTTTTGGTTTGTAGTTCAGAAATTATTAGTTTTTTTTCGGTTATTGTATACCAATAAAATGTGAAATATCACTGATTCCTCAAAATGACATTATATTCGCAAAAAATATAAAAACATTACGTGGCTTAAGGTAAAAAAAAGCCAACATTTTTTTTTCGAGCAAAAAGCAAATCATATTCGTTTTTATTGTCGTCTGAAACTTCAAAGAAATTAAAAATTATTAATTTTTCACCTTCATTTATTCACATGATTTTTTTAAGGTAAAAAATCCTAATATGTGAAAAAGTACTAAAGTACTTTATAGTACTAACACAGTGAGCATATTCGTATTTTTTCGAAGAAGAACAAAAAAATATCACCGAATTCATTAAATTATTCACAAAAATTATTATGTGGTTTAGGGTACAGGAGGTAATTTTTTTTTTTTTTAAGGTAAAAAATCCTAACATATAAAATGTACTAATATACTTAAGTAGTGCAAAGTGAGCAGATTTATCTCTTTCCAAAAAAAAAAAAAAAAAAAAAAAAGTAAAAAATATTAATGATTCCCTAAAGGGTTTCGTGAAGTGCTAAAAACGAACTCCATCGCATATATTGCTTTAATTTATATTACCAAATCATAATAATAAAATATACGTAAATGATTAATTTTAACTATTATTTATTTATTTAATACCAGATCGGCCTGATGGTTAATGTAAGAGGTACATTTTTTAACAATTGATTATGGGAGTAAACTCTCATACAAAAGATACCCCTAACTATAAACAATGTTATAAATTAAAAAAATAAGATAAAATAATTTACTGCTATTAAAAAAAAGAATAGGAAGTTCATTTAAGAAAAAAATTAAAATCAAATAAAATTTTAGAGTGACAATAACAGAACTGACAAATATAGAACTTATAAATATAGTAGCCGGGGCTTCAGTCTTCAGGTTGTGGTTAGGTTCCCATGTTGTAAGTCACTCCTCCTTTAACTGTCTGTAACTGGGAGTGGAACTTTATGAACCATTATTTTTATGTAATCCTCTATTTGTAATTTCCGATGCAGTTGGCTGTTTCTTACAAGCCAAGGACCATTCACTGCAATTCTTAGGACTTTATTTTGAAAATATTGTAATTCTTATCTTTTTGTAAAAGGATGTCGCTTCCCAGACTTCACAACCATATAACTGTAGTGGCATGAGAATTGTTTTCAAAATAAGAACATCAGTTTCGAGTTTTAATTTGGATTTTCTATTTAGAATAGCTATTAGTGACTGAAGACTAAATTATTACATTCCCATCAGTATCGGAATTTTTTAAAAAGAAAAAATATATTAATTAAAAATGAATGAAACAGTAATGAATTAAGTATAGGCTACATGTTAGATTAGATTTATGAAACAGGTGCTAAATATTTTGCCGTACAGTTTAAGGTCGAGTGGCCGTTGAATAGAATTAAGTGCAGTGAGGGTGATTGGCGATTGGCCACTGGTCCGTACAGAGAGGTCCAGGCTCCAGCGCACAGCACTCGCTGCTCCAGCGGCTGATTAGTCTCATCTCTCTCCGCTTTCATCCACCGTTCTCCACTTAGCCATCGTTAAACCCTTCATCATTCAATCCATGTCCGTCATCGTGAAAATAAAATAAAATTCTACTGCATGTAACGTCTATCTAATAAAACCGGTCATGAGAGTTTTTTTTAATCAGCATTGCAAGTAAGAGGAGACCTTGTATAGTGTTTATTTCTGAGTTATATCAATAAAAAATTTGGGTACTGTATCAAATAATTCACGTAGAAAAAAATGTATACTCTTGAAGCCCTTCTTAGATCTTAACCTACCATTTCGTATATTCCATCCATCAAAACTGCTTCCTTTACACCAACATTACAATAATTACTGATTCATTAAGCTCGTTAAAAGGTTTAGATTGTATGTATCCAGAGCATCCGAAAATTTCCTGCATCCATTTTCACTTAAATCTCTACATAATATGGGTATGTCAGTTACATTTATATGAGTTCCAAGCCATGTAGAAATCGCAGGGAATGAACTAGCCGATCACGCTGCAAAAGAAGCACTCGCGCTTCCGGGACGAGGTAAAGTTATTTTAACTCTGTCAGAGATGAGCAGGGCTCTTGTAAAGGAAGTCAAAGATAAATGGCAATCTTTGCGGAACGAAAGCCCAATGAATAAATTAAAAATTATTAAAAAGGATGTCAACCCCTGGGGTACCTCCTGTCACAAATGCCGTAGAGAAGAGGTTGTATTGACCAGGCTGAGAATAGGTCACACGAGGCTCACCCACTCCTATCTTATTTCAAAAGAAACGCCTCCGAACTGCCAGTATTGCAACAACAATCTAACAATAAGCCATATTTTCCAACGATGCCCATATTTCATACCACACCTCAATAGCTTAGGAGTGTTTCAGTTTTTAAAATCACAAAATTTACTGACAAAAAATAAGTTGATCGGAAGGAAAAAAAAAAAATAAATAAAACAATAAATAATCAAATTAAAAAATAAATAAAATTTAACGAATATTAGCAAAATGAAATAAAATATAAATGGCTTTGATGACCAATGAAGTTTGGCGCCACTAAAAAAAAACAACCAAACAAACTGCTTCCTTTAAAAATCCTAAATCATTCTTGCAACTTTCTTTTTAACTATCCAACCCTCTACATTCATCAAGCTTCCTCTTTACCTATATTTAATCACCATTAATTTCTCTATCTTATCATCTTCAATCTTATGCACACCTATAAATAATAAATAACTATGCAATTTTGAGCTGATATATACTTACATTCGGTTTTTATATAATCACTTTTAATTTCATTTAAAAAAATCATGTGAAGTGCAATGACCCATTAAGGATTGTTGTTATTAGAACAACGGTTGTACAAGGAGGTGATTTTTTAACCGTCAGAAGTTTCCTCAATTAAGGGTACCCACGTTATGAGGCTGGGTGGACTCCAGGAGGGCTCCAGAACGCCTAAGCTTGACACATGGGTAGAAGGTAACAGAAAATAATTACTTCCCACAGCCAGATTTGAACCTGGTCCTACCAACTAGGAGCATAGTGCCTAACAAATGTGCCACCGCGTTCCCTATTTTATTTATATAATTATTTATTATTTGTCTTTTTATTTGGTAATAAAATTAATATATCAAAGTGAAGCAAGACAATGGTTGCCCGAATTTCACATATTTATTGTTCTAAAAAGATTGTCCCATAGTAAATATAAATTTTTCTTTTTATTTCATATCACTGAAAATTGTATGATTTAAGCTTTAATAAGGTTAGCAGGGTCAGATGGGACATAAATAAAATTCCATCCTCAGGAATTAACTTTCTGTGTATATTCTTGTAGTTGGTATCTTGTTTTTATGGAACACTGCAAAGTGGTGCAAACCGTTGGTTACTACTAGTTTTAATTGGTTACTACCGTTACATTGGTATACAAACGATTGGTTACACCTGGTTTACTAGGTTACTATGTGATTTAATCTCCAATAAGTCCCAGGAAGGAATCGAACTCACTCCGCTGTGAGCTCAGACCTTCTAGAGCCTTTAGCTTAACATATTCGTTTATAAAAGTTTCCCTCAACTATCATGTGTACCAGAAGTATCAAAATCGATAGTGTTTTATTTGTAGAAACTTTTATTTGTTTATTCTCTCAAAAATTTAATTAAAAATTTTGCTGTTTGTTTTAAATAATTTTTCGATGACGCTTAAGAAACATCTATTAATTAATCTGAATCATAAAAAAAGCGGTTAGAATTTTTATTTTCTTGTGTAGTCAGCCAAATTAGGACCGTTGCCTATTATATCAAAATAGCCTCTTAAACTTCTTTTTTCTTCTCCTGAATGATAAATTTAATCATGTTTAAAATGAAAACTTCAATTAATGAAAATAATTATGTAATATCTAAGGCCATATCAATAATTTGCAGAGGTCCAGTACTCGAGGAGCTAAACTGGTTTGCGTTTGCTATTGGGTTTTATTACGTTATCGATGAGCGGAATAAATATAGACTGTCACACTCAGGTGAAAACTAATTGGTAACCTATAGGATAATGAAACCTGCAATGGTTGGACTTCATAATCCAGTGTGAAATCCAATAAACAACATTGAACTACAACTTCATTTCAGTGGTGAATGAAATCTATGCAGACCAACATAATGAATCAGACTTTAGAAAGCTAATCTACGCTACAGCTTGCCAGTTAAAATTGCTCTTACTAATAATATTCAAGCTCTATCTAAAAAAAAAAAAAAACTTTTAAGCAATCATAAATTGGATTTCATTTATTTATTAAGAAGTCTAAATATGTTACTGATATTTTTTTTAATACATGTAAGCTAATTTATATTAAAGAACGTATGTACGAAAGAAACGACAAACAATTAAAAATCAGAAAACACTGAAAAAATATCATTTCTATGCAAGGGAGTTTTGAAATTAAAGTAACTTACTTATGAAGACATTTGTATTTTAGAAGTTATATAAAATTCATTATCATCTAAGAGTATTTTACATTTGGACGTAATGTTTTGGAGAAGCTGGAGATTAGCTCATTTGTGTTATTTGGTGTGGTGATTTTTAAATTTTTAATCTCTAATTTTACGCGAATCTATAAGATCTAAAAAGCCGAAAAAAGGCTTTTTTAGTTCTTATAGATTTAACTTTCTTATGGACTTAATTATTCTTTATTGTTTTGTCCAGAGTATCGTTTTGAAACTTATAAGCTAATGCTGGTCTCCAATAAAATAAAATTTCAAATCAGAATCAGAAACTGAATTCGTTCTGAAAGTTTGCTGAGTAATGTTTCTTTTAGTGTTGATTTTGAATTTCAACTTTGCCACTTCGACCATTTTTCTAAATTAAAAAACGAAAATCCCCCTCTTTAGAAATTGTGAATTTTTTTGTAGAATAAATTTTCAACCGATTACTTTCGAATACTAATGGTACCTGGATAGTATATAATAAAGTAAAATACTGCAATCCTTAAAAATAAAATATATTTTAAGGTAATCCACAGCGAAGGTGATGTTTGCCTAGTTATCTACAAGTGACCAACCTATTCTAACCATGGTGTGGGAGTCAAGTTTTTCATTTTGTGGGACCACCGCTTAATGAAAAAGTCAACGCCGCCAGCACATCTCAGAACGATAAATCTAGGCCTAACTGTCTGATCTACGGGCAGCCCATTAGTGGAACGTTACCATCCCCAGTCTTCTGTTCTCTTTCTTGCCTACAATGGTATAGGGAATGCGATATAGAATTAACACCTAAACATTTAAATACTTTTTAGTTCTATGGTTTCATGAAGAAGATATAGTAGGATTTTTATACCACAAAGACGGGAAAACCGACACCCTTACCTCATTAAAGATAACCCAATAACCTGCAACTAACTATAATAATGAGTTCCCACACAATGATGGTCCCTGGAGGAAGTCTGGAATAAGACAGAAGGCTAAGCGAAACCAAATGTTCGATGTCTAAACAACGAATCACTACAAATGTCTGTCGAGTGACACCCATTAAAATACAAATCTACAAGATCAGTCTTCATGCAATCAATGGGGCGTTTACCCGTTGGCTTATTTTTGTTAACATTCTAGGACTCCGGTCGTGACTAAGGAGAAGTGAGAAAATTTTATGCAAAACTTTTAAGTGCTATTCTTCCTTTGTGTAAGATGCCACGTTTTGCACATTATTTTAATATGTTGACCTCTCTATTTGTGTGTTTTAACGTATTTATTCATTAAATTATTTCATTTTATTATTACTATTGTTTTTTTTTAAACTTATTTATCCATTGAAGTGTTTCCTGTAACCGGTTTTTTATTATATTTTCCTTTTAATCTATGTGTTAGTCTTATTCTCGTAAAATGTATCTATTTGTTTGTTTTTGGTAAACTGATCTACTGCTGTGACTATGAATGATGGTCTGATCTCACATTGCCGTCTAATATTGAATTTGTTTAGCGGGTCACTGAAGAGGATCTAGGAGGATAAATTCCGGAGAGCGAATTTGTTGATCGGGTGAATTAAAAAATTGTGAAAGGGTGAAATTGGAGAAGCAGAATTGAGAGAGAAAAATAGGAATGAATTGAAACATTTGTATTTGTTGTACAGATCGAAATTAATTGTAAAAGGAAACTGTAGGGGAAAAATATTGTTTATTATATCTCTTTATATCTGATTACACCATGTATGTGTAATTTATATATGTCCGATTACCGATTCATAAGTATGCTGTGTGAGATAGCAACTTGATGTATTTAGGCAGCAAAGATAAAGAAAGTATTTCTCTCTCTTCTAACCTTTAATTTTCTCCACAAACGGCGAATTAGGCATTCACAATGGAAAATATTATTGCATTGTTAAAGGGAAAAGTATTGGATTAAATGATCTTTTAGTCTAAAATCGATAAATAAACATTCATTGTGATTTCTAATAGTTTAAAAAAAATGGAAAAAATATATTAATTTTTAAGAAACTTGTATTAAAAAAAAAATAACGACTACAAATTAGGCGAGTTTTATAGTCAAATCAATTTTTAACCAACTTTTACCTAACTCTGGTTTCATGACATAATTTAATACTTTTCAGCTTCATAGTTTTATAAAGAATTTTAAGAATGTGGTGGGGTTTTCACGGTACAAAGATCCCATTTCAGAATCTGCTGGAATAGAAATACCGAACATGCTTACCTCATTAGGATTAAAATTTAAAGCTACAGCTAACTATAATTGCTATTAATGATAATGATGATGAGCTCACAGTTGTGGTGCCTGGAGGAGGTCTGGGACAAGACTATTATAAAGGAGAGAGAGCGGAGTTTGTCAACCTGTGCCATGCACCGTCCTCCCCCAGCTCTCGGGTAATACCATTCTCTTCTCTCCTATTAGCGGGCACAAACTTCTCCCAGATTACCTCAATAAGGCAACACGGAACCAAAACAAAATTCATTTCGACTGGTATTTATAGCTTATTATCGACTCGTCTCTACTACCTGCGTGTCCATTTATCTACTCGAGTGTGTCATGCATCTGTATAACGTGAAATAGAGAACCCCACATTAGATCAGTATCGTTTTTTATACTCGACATATATTATTATACATTTCAGTTTTTTTTTTAACATGTTTTTTAAAGATCTTCCATACTCAAGGGCAATTAAATAAGTTTTCAATCATATCATATACACATCTACATATCCATATAATAATGATATTGAAAAACGGTTCAAATCTTTATATATTTACATGTTGTTTTTTTTTCTCAAATGTTTCCTGTCAGCATAGGCAGGTTTAAAGCTATTAAAATCCCCAATCTCTCCGCTAAGAAAAAAGTAAAACAAAAAAATAAAAGTTTTTGGTGCATAGCTCAGAAAGTATGTAGTTTTGAGTCTATTATTCTAAACCGATCGATTCTGGAGAATAAAAAAACAATTTTTTTAAAAAATATTTATTTATTGTTATTTACAACTGTACATTATAATACATTTAGTAAATCTGATCTTGGTTAAATTGGAGTGTTACAGGCGTGGAGAGAAACTACCCATTGCCAGCACTCTAATGACGTTTTACTTTAGCAGGTCTCGTGGCCATCTTCTTTTCAGGCGCCTCGGAGGATTGTCAGGAATGGAAGAGGATGCAAGGTTAGAAACTAGGGGAATTGAGTGGTTAGGGAGTTTATAATGGAAGGAGTGATATCTGGTTCGAGATAGATCGGTTACATAGGAAACATTAAGGCCTTTATGTATGATTTTAATAGTGACAAAGTAAGGAGCATTTAGGATTTTACGAAGGATTTTGGATTGTAAGGATTGGATACAAGAGGAATTCTCTGAAACTTAAAATAAAAAAATTGTAGATATACATCCTTGTGACATTAAGTAGGTAGCCTAAATATATTTACACTGACTAGTAGAAAAAAAATGTAGTTACGTTCGTGTATCTTGTGTGAGAATTCCAAGTTAATCGTTTGTCCAAATGTAGTCCAAGGTAGCGGATCTGTTCGACAGGGGTAAGAGTAACAATATTAAATGAAACTGTAGGGCAGTCGGTAGGTTTACGACGAAGAGTAAAGGTGATTTGATGGGATTTGTAGGGAAAATGTGCAACGCTTCACGATTTTGCGTGTCATCCTTGCGCAGAGGCCATGTTGATCTTTTCTGTATCGTTCCAATTTTAGTATATGTACCCCCGAAGAGAGAATAAAAAAAAAAATTATCACTGATTCCATTAAAAGATATATTCTCAAAAATTATAAAACATAATGAGGCTTCAGTTAAAGTAGATAAGAAAATTTATTTTGGAAAAACAAAAGAAATCATATTCAATTTTAGCGTCATCTGAAAACTTCAAATAGTATTTTTTAGATAAATTAAAAAATTATCATGTCGATTTATTTGGAGATTTTTTTCCCTTCTGTTGGCCATTGTTCATATAATCGTTCATAACTGCATTTTATCAAAATTGTATGTTTATACAACCGTTAGAAAGCTGAGTATATATAAATTTAGGTATATGGGTTTTAAATACAGAAAAACTTTTCAAACTTTTTTTATATATTCTGTTCTAATATGTTTAATTAGATCCAGTTTACGCCCTTTGGTGCAGTTTACAGAGCATTAAACAAAACTGACGCAATAGCCTAAGCTATCACCATGATTTAAAATTCCTGTAATCCCAAATTTCTACAGTAACTGTAATTATGATTTCTATGTTTTTAATGGGGATTAAGTTTCCTACAATTAAAAAAAAATCATTTAATTCTGACAATTATTAGCGAAGACTCAGCCAGTTGAACTTTGGATTTTGGTTTTCCTTGAATTTTGTTTATTTTTAATTATAACTTGAATGCTGTCTGTACACCATCGAACATTTTAAATGATTTTCACATTCCAATGTGTAAATAAAATCATAATGTAAGTTTAATTTTAACTAAATATTAATAATTATCAAAGTTTCAGTAGTGTTCAATTAATGTATATATCCTCAAATCTTGCAATAGCGAAGCATTGCCAGGTCTACTAGAATTATATGAAAATATAAAAACAATTAAATTATTAAATTAATAAGATAAGCTCATCGCAAATAAACATAGGTCGATAAATTAATTAAATAATAGTAAATCGAATAATGAATAATGGTAAAGAAAATAAAAATTAATTATCGTGAAAAATTGTACCTGCATACAATATTTACATTCTGCCCAAAAAAAGAGTTACTAATTTTCTAGTGATATAAATTACGTTTCCTCGGAAAATCTGGTGAGCACATCAAAAATCGTTCACTAACATTTCTAATTTAAAATAAAATTAATTCTAGTGCATTTCCTAACAAATTTCTTTACTATTCTGCATGACAATATGTCTTATTATAATTGTAAAATCTGATTCTTGCTAAAACAAAAATATTCTTATTATTATATTTTATATTCATCCATTGTTTATTTAAGGTTTAATATGTATTTTGTGGGTTATAGTAATTAAATAATTAATATAATATTTTTTTTATTTGAATGGTCATAACTTGATGCTTCATGACGGCTATATGTCTATTTTTTTAAAGTAAATAGCATGTATAGGTAAAAGAATAAACCATGTCAAAATTAGCAACATTTTGTCAGACTTCTTAATGCTTCCAACTATCATCCTTCTTAACCAAGGAGGTCAACAAATTCATCAATTATAAGAAAGTCTAAACTAACAAGTATAAGAGGGATTCGACTGAGAATACATCTCATGTATTAGTAAATAAACAAACACGTCTTTGATTCGGTTTCCTCCTTGTTAATTGTAGTAAGACAAGAGATCGGCTACAGGTGACGTGGGAAATCGAATTAAGGGAGATGTGATATGATGGAAGATAGGGTGTTAGGATCGCCTTATTGCTGCCTAATTGACATTCTCACTACCATCTCCACATTCCCATCTCTCTCCGTCTAATTCCACCTGTCCAATAGCTCCTCTTATATAATAAGCGTCGAATTTGCTGTGGAATCTATTGCTTGAATGAATTCTATGATCGAGAAGATATCGATTAGGTCGAGGCAAACCGTTGGTTCAATACACCAATCCCTGCTTCCATTAATTAAATGCCATCAAAACCAAAATCTATAAAGTCTGACATTCTATGAAAATCAGAAATCCTCCCGCCTACGTCTCAGTAATTAATCCCAGGACATTGTCATTCATTTATGTACTGATTTAGGGATTCATTCTTGACCTTACAGCTCTACGCTTCCTTTTCAACCGCCGGTTTTACTTCAATATTTTGCCTGCTTTATTATTCTGTGGTCACTTCTTTTACAAGAACTTTACTTTACTTTCTTTTCTATTACAACATAGACATCATTTTCGATCACTTTCAGCAGCTTAATCTGAGCAATAGGTTTTCCTAGTTTCTTCCCATTTCTCTGGATATACTCTTCTTAATCCTTGGAATGGAATCATTTACATGTCCGACCCATTTCAATTGTCCATTTTCTAGACACCACTAAGCACGAATAATCCACATAATTACTCCAACTACTCTATACAACGTTCGAAGACTCTATAGCTTTGTTAAAATTTTTACAGCATCTATTTATAAAAACTATTTAGACAGCCTAGAGAATTTGTTGAGTGTACACTCTCGAATGGATTTTTCCTCGTTAACTTTTAATCGTAGTTTCTTGTTGAGATTGCTTCTGGCGCTGTTCTAATAATTGTCAAAGAAGTTGAACGAAAGATAAGAGAACGTTTTACGAACCGACCGCAATTTTAATGCTGAAATGAAATTTCTGAAAGTTTACTAATTTGATTATGTATTTCTGAGAAGTATTTTACTTTATTGATAACCGCCTTAGTGATAATTATAAAATTAATTATTTATAATATTCTAATGTTTTAAACATTCGATGAAAGGCACGTGCTTCAGTACATCCCCTCTGCTACTCGAAATATGAAACCTCAGACTAACAACGTTACAGTACCCAATTTTCAGAATCAGTTGACGGAAATACAACAAAGCAGTTTTTAAAGTTAAAATTGAAAAAAAATAATAATAACAAACCTAGAAACCATATATGTCCATGTCTTAGAAGCCCTAAATTTATGTTCCTGTAAATTATGTGTTTAATGCATTATCCTAATAATCAAATTTATATATTACTTAAACATTTAGTACACAGTTGGAAATATTAATTTTTTTTAAGATGTTTTGACTCTTACAGTTCATAAAACATTATATTTTTGCTATACGTGACTCTAAAAATGTCTTATAATCATTTTTGTACATAAAAATGTATCAAATTAATGATATAAACTGACTTTAAATGGTTACATTGTTTTTGCTACATCGAGTTCCAACCATACTTTCTCAGCGGAAGAAAGTTGCAGTTGGCTACTAATTTTACAATTAAACAGAAGTATTATTATTCTATGTAGAATGTGCGTACAAAATTTGAAATAATTAATTTTAAAAGGTTTAAGTGATGAACAGTGTCTTATTGAAACCAAATATAAGAAATGACTGATTGATGACTAGTTTCATCTATGAAGTGAAAATCTATTGAGAACAATAAACAATGAAATCAAACTAATAGATAAGGACTTCTAATGTAATGATAAAACAAGTACTTATTGCATTTTTTAATTTCTGGATTTATGTTTTTTGTATTTACTTTTTTTTTGTGATTTATATTACAAAAGAAAATTTCTTAAACAACAAATAATGTTTTTCTCGAAAACATAGTATTTTTGTTATTATTAAATTGTTTCAATGTGACAATAAAAAAATATTATTATTAAATTAAATATATTTTATGTCTATACACATATGTATAATGTACATATTCATACATAAAACCGATGGGGGTACTGCTAGACGGGACAGGAGACAACCCAACCAGAAGTACCGTGGTGCTGTGCGGTGTTGCCTAATGATATTGAAGGAGCTATCAGATGTCAGAGATCATAAGAAAGGGACCAGCAACAGGCTGCCAATTTGAGATTCGATCTCTCGGATCCATTTACTTATTAGCTCCTTAATCCCGACCTCGACCCCTCAGATTTATTTAATTTCAAGGAGTTCCGCATCTCCGCTCTTAGTCTTAATGTAATTACTGCCATGTAATTATGATGTCTTGTAAGATCAGTGCTAAATTATCAAACGAACATTCTCTCTCTCTTTCTTATATGACTATTAATTACGAACTATAACATGCCATACAATCATTAAATATGTTAAGGAGCTACTACAGATACTTTTTAGTCTTCGTAAAGTCTACTACATCGTTAGCTAAATTTACGGTATAAAATATCCTAAGTTAATATCTGTATGTTTTATCTTCCAACATATAGCTAAGATTTTCTATATACCTTCCTCTTAAGAAAAAAAAATGGTAAAACAGTATAAATATGATGTTAACGCAATATAAATATACAAGTAAAACATTAAGATTTTATATCGGTAATTCATTGATAAATATTACAATATAACATAACTTTGGGCAATAAGTAATATTGATAAATGATTAGATTGATACCAAAATTTAAAAAAAAAAAATACATATAAATAAAAAATCTCTAGATTTATAAATAAACAAAAAGATAAATAAAATGAACATAATTAAGCTATGTCTATGTATAAATAAGGATAAAATAAAATAAGTAAAGTTTTGAACTAATATAATAATAAAAATTAAAATTAAATAAGCACTAATCACATTAATACTATTATGTACAACATTTGCAATCTCGATCCGAACCCACTCTATTCCTTACGCTTAAATGGGTAGAACCCTTCGAGATCACAGCGCGTAACTGATAACGAGCCAGTGAAGGCTGAGTAAATGATTAAAATTATAGTAAAAATGATGAAATAATATCACAACTGTAAAATAAAGAAACTGATATAATAATACTAATTAAACAATAGCAAAATAATATAAACAATAGGTCAAAGGTGTCCGTTATAACTTTTAGTAAGTCATTGAGTAAAATGCTTTAGCATAATTTTATTTATTTTGGTGTTATCAAATCTCTAATGTTGCCAATTGTAGATTTTCAAATTATTGGGAAAGGGAGATCCTCCTATGATAACGTTCTTGAGCAGGTGGAACCTCCTTATTAAAGAGGAGAAGATGGTCGGGGGATGCCGTCAGCAGAAAAAAACACAAATAAACAAAAGATTATTTATTTACGCCAAAGTTTCGACCTGATTTCCAGGTCTTCATCAGGGAGTTGTAGGCAGAAGTTTGTGTATTTGTGATTTTTCTGCTGACCACACCTCCCGAATATTTTCTCCTCTTATATATCTACAGTCAACTATCTTCACCTCCTTTTTAAATATTGTCTAAAACCAAAGCTCTCATTAAATTAAGCGGAATATATAGTAAACCAATTCCTACTTCCTAGTTCTTAAGCTATTTGATTACTCATTTTTTCACCCGATTGTTTCTCAACCATGGCATGAATGATGCAAGTAACATTTATTTTCTGAGAAGATTTATCATCCCACTGCTGCTCGTGACTGGGACCACTCTGTTTCAGGTCTATAGCAATTACTAAAGAGTGGCTCAGTATTCTGGTAACGTAAATAAGTAAAAATAAAGGAAAGGACGTGTATGGGAGCGCAATGGGGCTTTGGCTGACGCCGGCATGTCTCATTCCTTTCGGCCGCCCCATCTGGAAAATTATTTCTTAATGCCATTTGTTCTACTTTCGAGGAGCTTCTTCCAAGCGGCTTGTCATCTTAGGATTTCATCGATCGGTTTGTTGTTGTTCCCTACGGTAAGCACTGCGAACCTGATG
>NW_027106521.1:96161-97455 GCF_000696795.3 Halyomorpha halys
CAGAATCAGTTGACGGAAATACAACAAAGCAGTTTTTAAAGTTAAAATTAAAAAAATAAATAAATAACAAACCTAGAAACCATATATGTCCATACCTTAGAAGTCCTAAATCTATATTCCTATAAATTATGTTTTTAATGCATTATAATGACCAGTAAATGGTCATTTTAATTTTAATTAAATTGATCAATTTTTATGTTATTTAAACATTTTTTAATTTTTTATCATAAACTAAACTATTTTAAATAATATAATTTTAAGATTAAACAGCGGAAGACTAACCAGCCTGCTTAATCAAGCAACCAGGAAATCTTAATATTTTTTTAAAGATGTCTTGACTCTTACAGTTCATAAAACTTTATATTTTTGCTATACGTGACTCTAAAAATGTCTTATACTCATTATTGTAAATAAAAATGTAACAAATTAATGATATAAACTGACTTTAAATCGTTACAATATTTAGCTATATCAAGTTCCAATCATACGTTCTCAGCGGAAGAAAGTTGCAGCTGGCAACTAATTTTATAATTAAACAGAAGTATTATTAGTCTCTGTAGAATGTGCATATAAAATTTGAAATAAGTAATTTTACAAGGTTTAAGTGATGAATTGTATCTTATTGCAACCAAATATAAGTAGTGACTACGTTTGTGATAAGCTATACATTAAATTAAATTCAAAGATAACTAGTTTCATCTATGAAGTGAAGATCAATTGAGAAGAATAAACAATGCAATCAAACTAATGGATAAGGACTTGTAAGGACTAATGTAATAGTAAAACAAGTACTTATTGTCTTTTTTAATTTCTAGATTTATGTTTTATGTATTATATTACAAAAGAACATTTCTTATATGACCAATTATGTTTTTCTCGGTATTCAAAATATTCCTAGAATCAAATAGCAACAGAGTTAAATATATAAAAATGAAAAAGTTTCAAAATATAAAGTTATAATAAATTAATTAATCCTAAAATTAGGAGAGATCAGTATAGTTTGTTTTAATGTTGTACCATTTTCTATGTAATAAAACTTTTGCATTCAGATGTAACTTTATTTTTATATTTAAATAAAGCTATTAATAGTGAAATATAATATTCATGAATATATTAAACCGATTT
The DNA here is from genome assembly GCF_000696795.3 of Halyomorpha halys. Classification (NCBI taxonomy): domain Eukaryota; kingdom Metazoa; phylum Arthropoda; class Insecta; order Hemiptera; family Pentatomidae; genus Halyomorpha; species Halyomorpha halys. The sequence continues at coordinate 97,287 of NW_027106521.1, forward strand.
GATTTATACAAAGTCGGTCTAGTTGAATATAAATAGAGAAAAGATAAATCGAAAACATAATATTTTTGGTATTATTAAATTCTTTCAATGTGAAAATTAAAAAAAAAATTATTATTAAATAAAATTTATTTTATGTCTATACACATATGTATAATGTACATATTCATAC
>NW_027106521.1:99042-99424 GCF_000696795.3 Halyomorpha halys
TGGCCGCCCCATCTGGAAAATTATTTCTTAATGCCATTTGTTCTACTTTCGAGGAGCTTCTTCCAAGCGGCTTGTCATCTTAGGATTTCATCGATTGGTTTGTTGTTGCTCCCTACGGTAAGCACTGCGAACCTGATGCTAATGCAGACTGCGCCGTTGAGTATTATTTACTGAATAAATAAATACATAGAAAAATAAAATAAAAATTGCACTGATGAACTAAAATTTAATATTAAATGTTTCATATATACTTATTGATTACAATATATAGAATATTTAAATTTATGAAAACTGCTCGTCGATTCCGACTATTACAACATTTACTAGACAAACGGTCTAAATTCCCAATCCATTACAAAAGACTGATCTACATGACTATTAT
>NW_027106521.1:100434-101154 GCF_000696795.3 Halyomorpha halys
TTAAAGAAACACGAATGTAACTATTACTAAGGAATGTGTTGGGATAAAGATGTATGTCCTGTTACACTTTTTGGTCAATAAATATTATTTTTATTATCTTAGCTACATTTCTTTGAAACTTAAAATAAAAAAAAATGTAGATATGCATCCTTGTTACATTAAGTAGGTAGCCTAAATATATTTACACAGACTTAGCAAATGTAGTTTCGTGTATTGTACGTAACCCCCTCGAAGGGGCAAGCAAGACACGGGCCCAGAACGCCCTGTTTGAAACCGTCTTCTTTTGATTTGAACTTTTTTTTATACTTTTGTTCCTCAGACGTAAATTAAATTACGTTAATTTATGGTCAGTTTAATATTAATACACAGATTTACATAACTCCCTGACGTGTAGACGGCTACCTACCTTGGAGTAATACGTTCCTTATTCGTAATTCCAATATCATTCATGTGTTGTATTATATTATATTTTTGAAATATATTTATATTTTAATTTCTACAAAATATGATAGTATTTTATTTTATTTATATATTAATTTATTATTATTTAATTTTTTTTCTAATGATTCAACGAGTACTACTGTTATCATTTCCTTTTTTTTTCTCTTATTTCTGTTTTTTATTCCTTGTATTTCTGTATATATAGAATGAATGAGAATTTGAACAGTAATAATTCATACCCTTAATTTGTGGCAGGTTGTATTTATTCTTTTCAATAAT
>NW_027106521.1:101204-101817 GCF_000696795.3 Halyomorpha halys
TCTAAATTGCCAATCCATTACAAAAGACTGATCTACATGACTATTATAAGGCCTATCTGGACATACGGAGTTGAGCTTTGGGCCTCCACTAAACCCTCAAATTCCTCCCGAATCCAATCATTACAGTCCAAAATCCTTCGTAAAATCCTTAATGCTCCTTAATTTGCCACAAATCAAGTCATTCATGAGAACCTCAATGTTCCATATGTTGCCGATTTGGCAGGACCCAGATACCATTCCTTCCATGATAAACTTCTCAACCACCCAAAACCACTAGTTTCTAACCTGGCATTTCCTTCATTACCTAATAATTCTCCTAGGCGTCTGAAAAGACGGTCTCGAGATCTTCTCCTCCTGAAATGTTATTGGAGTTCTATCAGAGGGTAGATTCTCCACATGTTTGTGTCATGTCACTATGCCACCTACAGCAAATTTACTTGTTGCATATATTTGTATACAGTTGTAAATAACAATAAATAAATTATTAAATAAATAATAAATTTATGAAACATCAGTGGCACAAAATGCTCTGACATCCTCTCTTCTTATTCAATAATCTCTTATCCTATAATCCTATCTCTCACAATTTCAAACGAGCATTTCTCCCCCCAAA
>NW_027106521.1:104312-109387 GCF_000696795.3 Halyomorpha halys
TAAATTAGTGAAATTAATGTATATATAGTTAAATGTTGAATTATTTGTGTGTGAATGTGTATGAAATTGTTTATTAAATCCAATGTAAACTTTTCTGATTGTAAGTGTATGTTAATTAATTGTAAAACTGTTGATTCTAAATAATTTTAATTGTAGAACTAGATAATGAGCAGATGAGTCCAAAAGATTGTTCGGATGATATAAAGAATAAAGGGCCTTAAAATAAAGACCTTAAAACAAATATAATAAAGTATCAAGTATATACTTATTACTTATACTTATACTATAATTATTTTATACTTCATACATATAAAAAAAGTGTTTAATATCCAAGAATTTATCGATAAACTAATAGCCGCTAACTCACAAAATGGGGAATCTGAAGCAAGAGAAAATCGAAGGAAACAAGACAGGCGATAAACAGCAAAAAGGGTTCAGAAAGAGGATTAACAGCCTCTGAACCATACTGTAGAATATCTACTGGTGTAATAAGAAAGGATATTGAATTCTGGAAAATATACTGGGCCATAAAATCTGAAACGTAACAATTTAAACTCCTCATGAGTCGAAGGAAAAGGAGAATTTTTTTCTTTTAACACGAGTTTAGAACAATAACAAGCGCTGTCTTAGTTCAACAGTGTGGCATCTCAAAACATTATTATATTTGCCTGTACTCTTAGCAAACAGGGAAAAAGCTATCCAGTAAAATACAGAATCATAGTAAAACATATGCCATCAAATCTAAGAAAAAAAATATCTAGAGGTATTACAATTTGAACTGTATAGATCATCCCTCCATTGACAAAATGAGATGTATATCTCAAAATAACTTTTTATTGGGATGCAACATTATTGGACTGGGAAGGAGAAGTATTTCTACAGTTTTGCCCAGGTGAAAAGGTTCTTAGAACCCCTATAAGATTAGTACTAGCTAACCTCCTTGATGAACAATCCTGAAGGTAATCATAAAGAAATGAAGGTAAAGTCGGATCCAAAGAGAGATACAGTAGAGCGGACAGGGGGACTTCGCAATTACAGCGGTAGTGGCTAAGAGGACCGGCCATCCATCACCATCCAGTAGCAGATAGAGGCTGTAATGTTACCATCACGTGAGCCACCATGCAAAACCATCGCCCATCATTTACCACCCCCATCCCGGGGCATTTATTATTTTTGACGTCTCCCCCACGCTAGCTCGCGTGCCACCTCTCACATTAAATTAGAAACCGTTTAGCTCCGATCCGTATGTTTATCCTAATTACAATTTTATTCGGCACTTTTCATAATTTCGAAATAGTTGTTATTTAAAATTGTTTGTCTTTCTATTTAATGAAAAAATTACACACGAGCAGTTCTCGATAATGATGGAGAACTTAAAAACTAAACACCACATTAAATATATATATAATAGGTGCTGTACCCAACATATGTTTGGTAATCTACTATGGGTTCTATGGACACATGGTTTCTATTATATTAAAAAATATACTCTATTGTGATGTTTATTATCTTTTCTTTTGTTAATCCTTAATTTTCATTTTTGTAATAGTTACAATTTTGGTTAAGTTTTTAACCATTTTTTATAAAGTTTTTTTTCTAGTTGATATATTTTGTATATCTTGTCTTCAAAGGTTTACAGTTTATTATATTAAATTATTCAAAATAGAATATAAATAAAATTCAACAGTGCATTTCTTTTACTTTCATTAACATTTATGGTTGGGCTACCAAAGGTTTCTTTTGAAACCCTACAAAAACTTTATAAAAAAAGTCTAAGTAAAACACTTAAAATATTACTTAACGACTGATTTGAAACAGCTTATATTTAATTACAAATTACTTAATTTAATCACCAGTAACATTGCAAGCCTGTTATGTGATGCTGGTAGCATCGAAGCACATAAGGACTCTATCCTATTATGAATTGTTTCGTCTGACAAGTTGGTTAGAAAATTTCTCCAACCTTCCATAATTTTCCTTGGCATCCTTTTCTTTGTTTTGGTCAATTTTTATTATATTTAGTTTAGAGAGACCTTCACTCAACTGTATATTATCAAATCGTCTATTAACATTTGATTATAAGTTGTTCTTATTTACATTTATATTTTTCTCTCTTCATTATGTTAGTTATTAAGTTATGAGTCAAAATAAATATGAGTACGATATAAACTGTACAAAACTTCGCTACCACAGTGTGTGCCGTCAGTTATCACGCGAGACCTATTACAGCATTACAGTCATGAAAGTGACATAGCTATCATACAGTTCATACCATATTATTGGCTGCAATGGATCTCCAGCTTTGTCAGCCTATTAATGAGCCTTTATGATGTTATTTGCGTCCTCGATTATTATAAACACAATACCTCATTACGTGTTGATACATACTTTCTTAACTACTAATGTACCAGATTCCCATTTCTCATAAGGAAAGATTCCACTTACACCTTCTGTTACAATACCAAATATATTTCATAAATGACAGCAGTACTGAAACCATTATTCAGACGACATGGATGGCACTTTTGATGTACCTTCAGAGTCACAGGTTTATGTCTCTAAATCCCTCCAAAAACAACCAACAAAAATTCACATTACGAGATTGGCATCTTTTCTATAGCTCTGACTGCCTGAGACTTTCTGTTTTTCTCCTAGAAGTTATCATTTGCACAAACAACAATTTTCTTCTTAACCCGCTTTCTTCTTAAAGGGGATGGCAATCACTAAGCCCACTTTCCGAACTATTTCCCTCACCAGTTACCAATACCAATACTAAAAGTTTTATATAATGCTTTACCTTTTACATACCTGTACATTACAAACTGAGTATGTAAAATAATCTTGAAGTGATCAATTTATAATATAATATAATCTGAAAAAATATTTACGTTTTCGAGACTAATTTGCTATTGTAAAATATAAAAAGCGATAAGGACTTTTATTTAACGAATACACAACGTTAACCTTTGTGAGGCATTAGTCGAACTTTCTACAGCATCTTTTCAGATGTCGTTAGTCAGTTTCGTCTATTACCGCAGTTCCCAACCAAAGGTTCGCGATTCCATCCACCCTTCCTGCGAGGTGGTAGGACAGGAAAGGTTCCAAAAACCCTATCAACATCACCTTATATATAACTCCATCTTCTGATGCACCCCCTCTCCCTCCCCCACACTTCTTTTCCGACTTCTGACTGTTTCCTTATTATTTTACCATTATCTATTGTCTTTATTAATTAATGTTTTTTATTTTCATCTTATATGCGATACAACACGAGGAGGCCCCTCACCTCCGGACTTAAAATAGCTCCTTTTTAGAATGGATAGCTCATAAATAACATTGAACATAACAGGTAACCTTCAAATACCAAAGGTAATAAAAGGTAAGACCCAACACGAATTACTTTCTTTTTCACAGTAATGGACTTTATAATTCACTTTTTATTTCTGTTTTTAGAGAGATCGGAAAAAAAAGGCCCACTTTCCGAACTAGTTCCCCCACCATTTACCAATATCAATACTAAAAGTTTTATATAACATTAATGCTTTACCTTTTACATACCTGTACATTACAAACTGATTATGTAAAATAATCTTCAAGTGATCAATTGATAATCACATCTGAAAAAATATTCACCTTTTCTTAACTAATTTGCTATTTTTTTTTTGTAATATTTATTTATTGCTATTTAAAACAGTACATTATAATACATTTAATAAATCTGATCTCAATTAAATCGGAGTGTTACAGCCGTGTAGAGAAACTACCCATTTGGAGCACTCTAATGACGTATTACATTAGTAGGTCTCGTGGGCATCTTCTTTTCAGGCGGCTCAGAGGATTGTCAGGAATGGAAGAGGATGCAAGGTTAGAAACTAGGGAGTTTGAGTGGTTAGGGAGTTTATAATGAAAGGAGTGATATCTGGTTTGGGCTAGATAGGTTACATAGGGAACATTAAGGTAAAAAAAAAACTTTAAAATCGATTATATTCGTTGAGTAAGAATGGCTTACAAACGGAAATGGTATGCATTAAGCTTTGAGGTAAAACGCAAAGTAAACATGACCAACACAAATACGTGTGCTCAATATAACACTTATTAACCATCTGAATCTTAATTTAATCAATCCTAAAATTTTAAAAAAATTGCTCGACTAATGATTTTGTATTTATTTTATGCTAGAGTTTATACAACGCTTCATTATATATTATAACATATAAAATTAAATTAATTCACTTCTAGGCGTTAGTATACAAAATTAACACAAACAAAGAAATATAGTCTCTAAAAATAAAAACTTTACACATCTATTTTTTATAATTCTAAATAACGATTGTGTGAATGTTTCTAGCGGTGAAATTCCACTTGACAATGACCTCTATTGATTTTGAGAGGTCAGTGTTATGTCCGTGATGATTGTGCAGTTTCTCTTCCACATACTGCCGCAGTTCAATATTCCAATTTTATCCCGATTCATTAAATCTCAACAGGTTTGATTCAGAGAATAATTATTAGCCGTTTCTTCATTAGCAGCAGTTTATAAGCTAAGCTGCTTTTCCACGAATAAAAACATCGATATTCTCTTCTATTGGAAAAACGTCTGTATAGCGTCCTTTGAGTGTCATTTATTCCTTCACATCATTAATTTCTTATTCAATTCACATTTTGTTAGCAAGTAAGTGACTGATTGTCCGATTAAAATGAGTAATTAAAGATTTGAGAGTTTAAACAATTACTTATTAACGGGGGGTTGTTCTAAATATCTTGAAAGATAGTTTACAAATTAGATAGATGTATACATCTTTATTTTCTGCTAATTACATTTTTTTTAATAAATTAATAGTACTACTGGATTATAAAATCAATGTCTAGAATTATTTTTCTAAGAAGAAAAAACGTGATAAGATCATAGACATCCATGACGCTCCAGGAATTTTCAATTAAATTCATAAATACGTGACAGAATTCAAGCTATTGCAGGTCAAGCTTTTTTTCTTTCTTTTTTTTTTTTATTTAATACCAGATCGTCCTGGTGGGCCAAATGGTTAATGTTAGAGTTAATTTTTTTTATAATTGAT
>NW_027106521.1:111342-112875 GCF_000696795.3 Halyomorpha halys
AATCAAATATCAGCATTAATGGAAGATTTCCTTTCGGCTCAGATCCTCATTGGACTACAGCCCACTTAAATAAGGGCAGTTGCACTTAAACATTGACCAGAAAAAAAAATTAAAAAGGGTAAAAATGTAAGGAATTTTCTCTTGCTTAGTTTAGTATTATATAAGTCGAAGTAGCTCTAGGTAGATATTAGAAAAAAATTTCTGAGCTGTGTTGAATTTATGTTTATATCTTTCCAGTGAAAATTGGAGATTAAAAAGTTAAGATCCAATATCAAAATTCCAAAAATCATAAATAATGTGGTTTTCAGAACTTCTCCAAAGCTTTCCCCCGAGATCCTTTCCTCGTCCTTAATTGACTGAATTATTTTAAGTATCACTAAAACATCAAAAAGGGAAACAATAAAACAGTTTAGACAATGCAAAATATGTTGCCGGATCCGGTGGCCTTCCTGTGCCTCATGTCCGAAATTAAATCTTTTTACATACATACAGTTTACAGTTTTTACATACTCTAGCTGGTATGTTCAGATTACATACTCGAATGAAAACGAAGTAGAATGCTGATCATTTAAAATAAAGATTTATTTCACTCTAAGACAGAAATGGTACAAAGTTTCTATCAACTGTAAACAATAAATCTACTTATACTTTTCCATTTCCTGAAATAAAATATATGATAGAATGACATATAATTATTTGGGAGATTTGTTGCATGTATTATTTTGATATGATGGAATAATTAGGTAATGGACTGAGTATTAGTAGGCAGTAACTAATTAATGACGGGATATAAACTATGTCCATTAATTACATCTCTCGAAATGGATTGCCAACTAATGTTAAATACCAACAATAATTATTAATTTTATGCAATTCATACAATAATTTATCATTTTCCATTTAAAAATGTATATATTCGTTTACCAAGAGTTATTAATGAGTGAACAGATATTATAAATAATATTTCAGTTTTAGAAAAAGTTCATCGCTTTATAACACTTCTGTAAATTATGTTATCCCAAAGTAGACTAATTTTTCTGCTATTATGTTCCGGATGCCCTATTCCATTCTATATTCAGTTACGAAGCCGATATTGCGGCATGTGCTGATAGACTTGAGGTGGATAGGGGCAACCAAAGTGTTAGAGCTCTACGACAGTCGTTACGTGAGAAGGCTTTCGAAGAATGGGCCAGTTGCAGATGGCAGAGTATCGGTGTTCACCATTTCAAAAAGACCCCGAAAGCAAATAGATATGTATGTGACAAGCAGGTACTCTCGGGGTCAGAATGGGCGAACGCCCTGAAACTTAATATCAACTACGCACCCCTGCGTGGAGTCCCAGGAGCCAGTGAACAGCAAGGAGAAGTTGGGTCCCTCTGTCGCAAATGCTCATGTGCAGGGAAAATGCCCCAACAACTCCCTCCTTATAAGACGCCGGCACCACAGGGTCAAAGAAGAATTGATGAAATTCCTTGAAAGAAAAGACTTCACCTGCTTCGAGGAGGTCTATTGTATTGACACCGACGGATCCGT
>NW_027106521.1:114467-116395 GCF_000696795.3 Halyomorpha halys
AGTATGAGGATCATCGATCAATGGTTTAGGGAAGGGGCGTGTACTTTTTGGCTCATAGATAAGTTCCATTGATGCAACTACTTGATTTTGCTTGAAACTTAGAATTATAATAATGAGTATATCATGGGTATGATAGGAGTATACTATATATTTTTTATATATTAGAGTAAGCAGATACGAACATGGATATTTTAATTCAAATAGAACTGTTTTAAAATATATTTGCCAGATAAATTCACTTCTTGAAACGATTTCCCTAAACAAAAAGACCTTGTTGAAGACAAGAGTTTTCAACAAAATTTTAGGTAGGCAACGGAAGAGACGATTTAACGGTCATAAAAATACAGGATGCAGGGTGTTGCCAGGTTCGGTGCTGCCTCCACCACAGATTTAGCACCTCTTTAAATTCACCACCGCTTAAATATTTTCTAAAGCACCAAAAAGTCCTGCCCACGGTCATAAAATTATTTATGTAAACGGTGCGGTGTAGTTCAGGACTGTTATTTCAATTGCTCTGTTCCATTTTCATCTCAACCCTCTCCGTTCTGTTTTTTTCTTTTGCTGTGTATCTTTTTGTTTCAAAAATTAAACTTTTCAGGACTTTTTTTGTTAAATATCGACAACAGTGCACAAGGATATGGTAAAATATATTTAATAAATTTTATTTATTTATCTTCAGGAAGTATAAAGATAATTTATAAGAAAATTTATGGCTGAAATTATAACTAACACGAAAAGATAGACGTTGTACCTCTCCTTGCACACTGTGACGCAATTCAAACTATAAAATTCACTTCTGGTTTAATTCTAACAATTATAGTAAAGCAACAACAATACTATTTAATAATATTAGTGCTTACAGAGCCCGAAGGGTCAATAAAAAATCTCAGCAAACATAATTTGCTCCTCCAAAACAAATTTTTTTTTTATTCTGTATATTTTATATATTTCAGACATTAGTAACAGAGCTGAGATAATTCATTAGCATTATATTTACAAAGATGAATAAATTTAATTATATCAAAAATATATGTTGATAAAAAATAAATTTCAAAACGAAATCAAAAATACAAAATTGAATTTCTTAAAAAATATTTTTTCTCCGATAAAATTTTTCGAAGTATTTTTTTTTTAAATCAATAATATACCTTTTTATATTTTTTCTGTTTATACGAAAGTTGATAAAACAGTATAAAAATAAAATTAAAAATATTACAAATTATCTTGAAAAATTGCATTTTAAAGTAATGGTAGTATTACAAGAATCAAAATTGATGTAGATTTTTCTACCAGAAAATATGATAATCAGTATTTTTGATTTTTTTTTTCTTATGCCAATAATTTAATTTTTGCTTAATTTAAGATAATTTAAAAAAAATTAAATTATACTATTTTTCTTTAATAATTATTAGTTTTTCATTTATTATATCCGGTGGCTATGAGCAAAAACAACTAATGTCAAAACTCTACGTTCTAGGAAAAATTAATTTGAAAAACTAACTGGAGGTTTAAAGGAACGATTATATATATACATAGGTTATTTAATTATAGAAAAAATAATTCTCCTGAAAAAATAAGCTCCTGAGAAAATTTTTGAATGGAAAAGTTTAATCTCTGATAGACAACGTTACAACTTAAAAACGAAACCTCAAAAAATAAAGAAACAAAATGTAACTTTGTTGTTGTCACTACAAGAAAAAGTATGAAGCCTGTAAGAAGTCGTTATTACAATTACGTCTGGCAAACCGGAAAATTACCGAATATCTGGTGCAATTCTATTGTCATTCCAATTCTAAAAACTGGTAAAGATAAGCGTATCCCATCTAGCTACCGTCCAATTTTTCTTACAAGTTCTATCTGCAAAATAATGGAGAGAATGGTTAATAGAAGATTAATGTGGATCATAGAAAAACATAACCTTATACAAT
>NW_027106521.1:117185-120834 GCF_000696795.3 Halyomorpha halys
CGGGACCTTCTAATTTAAATTAATGTTTGAAGTACCACCAATGGGTGGTTCCTTCCCAAGATTTTCAAGTGTATATGAAACATACTATATATTTATCTATTGTATAATTTTGTACAGTTGTAAATTACATTAAATAAATAATTAAAAAACAAAACAAAAAAAAAACGAAATCTCAAAAAAAAAAACAAAAAAAACAAAATGTAACTTTGTTGTTGTCACTACAAGAAAAAGTATGAAGCCTGTAAGAAGTCGTCTAAAAACAAAATCAGCCAAATGCACAGCTATGTTACCTATCCTAATTCAAGGTTGGAGAATACATGTTATTTTTGTCATAGCTCTGTATCTTCTTATCATAATTATGTTTTCATTTATAATTCCGGAAATGTTCTTTTAACCACATATTTGCATTCTATGGCGCCTGCATAATATCAATTCATAATTTCTGTTAATTTTGGATATTATCTAACTAATAACTAGATAATAGAGCGTAATAGAGTAATAGAGGTAATTTTTTTTTGTAAAAATACTTTAGCGGATGGTGAAGCGAAAGTATTGCTGGATGGATATTCATAATATTAATAAAGTTTTAATTATTGATTGATAATATTAATATAGTTTTAATTTATAATATTATTAAAATTTTAACACTAATCCCTGACTTCCTTCCAAATTTAAGCCAAATAAGACTACGCCAAAATAAAGAAATGCCTAGAAAATTATTTTTGTGTAAGTGTAATCGTAAGTCGAAAACGGAATATCATTGAACCTATAGAGATAATACAACTGGATATTTTGAAGCCCTTTAAAATTTCCATTGACGTCTAATTCGTAAAATACGTGTGCAATTTATGAAAATCTTCAGTAGTTAGGAAAGAAAATGTACATTAAGTAAATTAATTATTAAAGGAAATCAGAAATTACCTTTACAATTTCAAATGACAACATTACAAAAGCATACAGATCCCAGATATTAGTTAAAATTATTATGAATAAAATAAACAGTTCATAATTACAATTGGCAATTTACTAATTAATAAATCCAAGCTAAGCAATTCGTTTACATAAAACAGGATATTTTTCGTTCAGCAATAAAAGTGATGATGGGAGGGGACGGTTTATAAGACCGAAGAGAAGTTGTCAAACATGCGGAAAAGAATTTTTATTTACCCAATATGAGAAGCGGTAACCCGCGGTAGAGAATTTCATTTGAATATCAATTTGGGATATATTCATTGCCCTACGGGACGTGTCCTATATTCCCTAATGCGAGCTACCCCTCCGTGTTTCCAATCCTCCGGCGGAGCTACTCTTCGGATCGGAGAAGCAGTAAAACTCCCCTACCACGGTTTTATGACCCCCTTTGGTAAAAGTCACCTTCATCCTGTGAGCCAAGAGACTCAGAGCCAAGAGTTATTGTGCTCCTAAGAGAAGTCGATACTAGGGATCTGCACGTAGCCCATCTCTATTCCATCTTGTTCTTAGTGTAAATCAGCATTCCCTTTCTGGGAAAGATCTTTTCTCTTATACCTAAACAGTCTCTGAAGGAATATTGTTCGGTCCGGAGCTCAGCTATACTTTTCATTTTATAGCTTTTGGTTTAAAACCTTCTGATAATTTGATCTAAAGTGAGTATTTAACAATATATAGCAATAATCACGAATATACCTAACAATTTTAATATAATAAATAATACTAATGAGGCTTAAACCGGAGGTCCGCACCCGAAATAACAAATAATCGTTTTCAAACCATTATCCATCTATCCATTTATTTATCAAAAATTAATTACACAGATTTTAATTTTTAAAAAATTCAGCTACATGAATTTTTTCTGGCAAAATTATATAATGCCTTTATTATATAACTGCACTAATTCTGAAAATCCATTCCGTTTTCACCAGACAATTGTTTTTTCCAAAATAGATTAGCCAAAAAAACATTTTATTTTATTATTTAATTCTCCATTAATATGGTGAAAAAATTAATACATTAATTTCTTTTAGACTTTAAAAAGAAATAAAAACATGGTTAGGGGTTCAATACTGTGTAAGGAAGTACTGTTTCTTAAACAACGTTGTGCAACCAGTCGATTTTTTTATGATTCAGCTCAACCATCAGATTTTTCTTCAATTAAGGGTACCAACACTATAGTAGCACAGTGCCTTCTTCACTGTGCCATCCCTCTCTTCGTAGAATATAGCTTTATGAAATCAAGAAAATTACAAAAATAAAATTCTTCGCGTCAAGTTTTTTGTAAAATTAAAAATGTATTTTATTATTATTAAAATCACTTAACCCAGGACTCTACTCCAAACTACAAGCGGCAGGGATAGGTTTCTGGAGGAGATGCCTGAGGATTACCCGCCCGGATAGAATCCGGAATGAGGATATTAGAAGCAGGCTAGGGGTGACTGAAAGAGTTCCGGAGAGGATTGGAAGAAGCAGACTGAAATGGTATGGGCACTGTCAGTGGATGCCAGAACATTGGTGACCGAAGAGACTTCTGCAATGGGAACAACAAGGAAGACCCCGAACCCGGTGGAAGGAATGCGTGGAGGAGGAAGATTGGTGGGATAGAGAGAAGTGGAGGGACTTAGACAGGCAGCCTAATGAGGGAAAAAAACCTGCAAAAGTAAAAAGTAATAAAATCACACTTAATACAATTTTACTCTCAACATTTATTTACAAATACTCCACAACGTTTCGACCCTCAGGCCATTTTCAATGAGACAACCTTAAATATTGATGTCATATATTCTTAAAAATGTTTCATACAGAATAATTGCCCAAGTCATATAAAACGTTTTATAATTTAAACAAAACCTTTTCACATAAATTATTGTCTCTATTGTTGTTTGGAGAGTTTTTGGAAATAAATATTGAGAGTAAAATTGGATCAAGTTTGTTTGTGTTAATAATAAAATAAACAACCGTTCTCAAATATTCAATGTAATAAATCATTAATTAAATATTTATGTTTTATTCAGCGCGGAAGACTCAATAGGTGTCTTCAAAAAGGGAAGACATATCCTTGCCAACTACGCACATGTTGAACCACCTATGACATTCCTATCGCCCAAGGTTCGAATCTCTAGAGCCCTTTTGAGCCTCAAAATAAGCCCAATCTAAGGGTATCTAGCAATACTACAATTTTGTCTTCGTTCTTTTCTTTTTTTTTATAATTTTTATAAGCAGTTCGTCAGAAAAATTATCATTGTTACCATATACCAGGACTTCATCAACTAAGCGAGTATTTTTCATAATCCAACATGTAAAAGTTCAAATTCTTAAAGAAAAATGACTTATAAAATAGCAATAAATGTAAATGCTGTTGAGCAAGATATTTTCTTTATTTTTTTAAGTGAAGTTACAGATAGATAATTTTGAAATTTTTACCTACAGTCTCGATCTTTTACGTTAAATGAAACAGGAAACTAGTTATACAGAATACATTTCGGGAATACAGGGTAAAATTCAAGGTGAATGAACATAATGTGAACAAATTTTTAAATTATCAGGCTATAATCACTTGAACATTTCCGGCTAAATTAGGTATAAAACTTTAGTTTTACAATAAAGAGGACGTGATGTAATAAGTTGAGTGTTTTATTTATTTTGTTTTTTTTTTGGTAAAAAAAAATTGAAAATG
>NW_027106521.1:120910-140928 GCF_000696795.3 Halyomorpha halys
GGGGAGTCGACTTTTATTTCTGTGGCGGTCCCATGAAATGAAAAATTGACCTCACCCTTCATGGTTAGAATAGGGTGGTACCCTGTTGATGACCCTGTATGTCAGAAATGACTGGGAAATGGTTATGGTAAAAGTCACAATTAGCGTGAAAAGGTAAAAAAAACCAAAATCATTCTTAATTAATATTACTCAATTATATTTCCAGTGATTTAGGTTTTATTCATTTGATGGTATGGCCCCACAATTTAGTATAAAATAACTATATTTTCTTGCTATAATCATAAGTATATAATGTATATAATGTATATACTAATACGCTAACACAGACAAAATTTACAGTGTAAAGGAAACCCTTCTAAAATTCGAAGTGGTCAGAAACTGAACCAGAACTTACAGAGGTCTGATAAGCTGACGGAGGAAGCCCAAGGAACAAGTTTAACAAACTTATTAGCATCGACTCCTTCGTGAGCCACGCGAAGATACCAAGCCCTGCTCTGGGGTAATGACTGCAGCGCATCAATAGTGTGCTCGTAGGGCAAAGCTATAAAACAAGTGGAGTTGATGCGCACTAAAAGGGTCATGAATTACTGGCTAATGGGTAGTGTACACAATAAAACATTCCTTGGGGAATACTACGCGTCCTGGAGAAACCGTGTCGAAATAGATGGAACGTGGACAACATCTAGATACCAATTAAAAGGAACGAAGTATTCACCGAATCATTCTTAAGCTCATTGTTAAGAAATTTATGTTAATAATACGCATTAATTTACTTTATTCCTTTATAATGACAAATAATGAATTTTGAAATTTTTATTTTCTAATAAAATTTAGAACTTAAATTCTTGAAAATAACAGTTTATTAAAAGTTTATGTTTTCTTTAAGAGTTCATGTAAAATGTGAACTTGAAAACTTTTTAGCTGATGAACCATAAATTGAAGTTCTACTTAAGTGCCACACGTAAATACGTGGAAGTTATACACGAAATCATGCGTACGCTTCCTTTACTTCACTTCATGATGAGATTAGGAAGCTTTAAGTCTGTGCCTGCCGTCACAGGCATGGTGTGGTATCCTGGTTTCTAGCCTTCGAAAGCTAAAAATCTCTTGTGCCTACTCACAACTCCTTAAGTACCAACAAACCCTTGGCACTAAATTAAGTAATTAGAACTTAATAGAAAATCTTCTATTAATCATGCTCATGATTTCCTCTTAACAACAATTTTGACAGAGTCTCATAATTTATATTTTTTAAAAAATTTTGCATATTTTATTTAGCAGTCATTCCTATAAATTAAAGTATAGATTATATATTTTTTTCTGACAAAAGTAATAAATAACTACAATGTATTTATCTACTGTTATTCTAAATCTCGACAAAAAGATTATGAGAACATCTAGAAGTTTCAGATATCTATTTTCCTATTATCACAAACAGCATTGCTACTGTGTGCTTGTAAAATGTCTGAAGAACGGTGAAGAAACTCTCTTAATTATAAATATGAAAACGTGACCCACCTACCTTTACTAAATAAAAGTAAAATTACTTTATAGTGATCAAAGTAAATGGAAAATATTTATTTTAGATTGAACATTAGAATGCCTTCATTGTGGCAGCACGCACTACATGCCAAATGCTGAAGAGCTAGTTGTACAAGAGCCCAAGAGGGGAAAAAAGGCAGTTATCTCACCTCAATTTCTGATTACTTTAATGAAAACTATGTATAATTAATAGTCAAAATTGATGAGCCTGCCAAGGTATAGGTAGGGGGAATAAAAAATGGCGGCTGTTTCAAAGCGATAAAAAAAACTAATTTTTCATTCGGAGCTCTATATCTTAAACAGTAGGAACAACACAAGAAAACCTAAAAGAACGTCATTTAAAGAAGAGTAAATTTGCTAAAATATGAGTCCTAATAGAGTTCTTTAGGTTAAATAGTTTTCGAGATATAGCTTTTTAAAAAGCAACATTTCATAAAAAGGCTGTGTTTAAAAAAAAATTAACATTTTGTGAGTTTATTTTGTCGAATATCATAAATAAGAGTAGTAGCCTTCAAAGATAAATGTTATAAACTATTTTGTAGTAAATTTAACTAGCTTTAATTTGAGCGCTGGCAGACATCTGTACGTCTAATGGTTTCAGAAATAAAGTTTTTCATAAATCAAATTTATTGTCCGAACAACTATAAATCAATTTATTTTAGCAAATATCATGAAAACTAATATTCCTACAAAGGTAAAGGTCATAAACTCCTTTATAGCCCATTAAAGTAGCTTTAATTTGAGTGCTAATAGACGTACGTCACATAGTTCCAGAGATATAGATTTCTCAAAATAAATTAACCAACTACTAATCTTTCAGTAGATTTTTAAGAAATTTTGCTTTTTAAAAAGCTATATCTCGAGAAATATTGGACGTAAAAAGCTCTTTTAGGGCTAATATTTCTTGAAAATTTACTCTTCTTTAAATAATGTTCTCTTAGATTTTCTAGTGTTGTTGTATAGTTTTATTATCTTTACGGGCCGGTTCCCGCAACTAGCACCCAATTAAATTTCCTAAATTTAATAGTTGAAGTTAACTTAATGTTCTTGACTCAACAAAGTACATTAACAACAAAATAATTTTTCCCTGATTCAGAAAACAAAATAGAGTTTAAAAACAAAAACAAACAAAATTGGGTTGAGTTAAGAACGAATCACTAATAGGCATATCGGAAAATATTGGCGGAAAAATAAAAATAATGATAAATGGAAAAGACACCTTTGCTTCCTCTCTGTTATTTGAATGTGGAGGAAGTGGTTACACATAACAATGAATAAATTGATTCAAGTTAGGCATTTAATACTTCAACAAAATTTTATCAACGAGTTCTTACTATAATATAAAACAACAAAAAGCAAGTAACAGATTAACATTTTTAGTTATTCTACATTATATCAAAATTGCACATACCGTTTTCATGCATGACCCTATCGTAAGATATAAATTTATGACTGATCGATGATAATTGTAAAATTACCGTCTATCAGTCATAAATTCAATAAATAAATATTATTTTAAATAAAAAAAAAACGTTAAAAATAAATAAAATAATAAAATCTTAAATTTGATTAATTTCAGGTTGTTAATAATATATGAATTAATTTAGCTTATCATAATCTGCAGTAGATTGCAAGTCATTTAATTGTGCTAGGAAGATAATTTATAATAACATCAAGCAAAAATCATGACCAAATCGATAAATTTGTTGTTTCAATTTAATATTCATTATTTCTTCAAAAATTAACTACTTTTTTTGTCTCAAAGTGAAGTGAAGTTTTCTTTAATCATATCGGGGTGCTCTGACACTAGGTCCATTATAAGGCCCGCCTTTTTGGCTTCACTTTTCTTGCTAATGCCTCCAATAAACTCTTTTTTCCAAGAATCATGTTTATTGTTGTTATATATTACTTCGGTCATTTCTCAAACTTTATAAATTTATTATTTGTAAATAATAGATATAGTTTATAAAATGTCAAGTAAACAACCCAGTGAATCACGACTTAATCAAATCCCGAAACCGATTATCCTAACTCTATTTTAAGGTCCTTAAGTTTCTAGTATTTTTGGTATTCTAACAAATATTTTAGTCAAATTTTCATTTAGAAATATTTCTTGGTAAGAAAAAAAATTAAAACTAAAGAATGTAAGCCCGGGGAAAGTTGGTGCCTTCGAATCCTCATAGGAACGAGGCCCTGAAATAAGTTTTATTGTGTAGATTTAAATTTCGACGGGATTCATTGTGGAGACAGTGTGGGTTATAAACTTTTAAATTTACCGAACCTTAATGTTATAAATCATTAATTATATTCTCTCCTATTAATTAAACAAAAATTAATTCTTTAATAATTGACATTACTTAGTAATTAAATGAAAATTAATTCGCACCACGAACCACTATACTTAAAACGACCTCCGATCACCGAGTCTAAATTAGAATAGATTATTTACTTAAGCTACTTGAAATCTTGAGAGAGTTTGCCAAAGAGCTAATGCGTGTACTGTTTGTCGGTTTTCTTTTTTATTCAGTAAACAATGGGGTCACTTAAAATAATATTAGGGTTCTTTACCACTATTCAGTGGCCAGCGTTTGCGTAAGTTATGTTTCCAATGAATTCAATCCTAATTTCGTTATTCAATTATTAAAATGCCTATGAGGACAGATTTGTGAGTATTTTTTTTTATTAAAAAATCTGATGAGTTTGATAGGTGCTCTTCCATGACATTATTTTCACTATTACAAATGACCATGGAATTTAGAACGTTTATCATTTATCAAATACAATGAAACTCAAAACTAGAAAAATAAATTAAATAGAAATATATATTACTTTAAGATTATGCTTATAAATTCAAGCCAAAGCCTAAAGTTACCTCAGGACTATGATTTTCAGTAACAGTATGACAATGCGTTACTATACTTTAAGTATACAGTAAATACACGGTTTTCCATGTAAAGTATTCCATTTTTTTATTTATCAATAGTGGATATTTATAACAGGACCTTGATAAGTAGCACTTTTTTAAAATCTTGGAGGTAAACTATAGCATATAGAGATAGTACACCAATACAGCAACTTTTGAAGCCGCTGACATGATGTAAACTGTACGATAGTTACCGTAAGACAGTATCTAATGTTGTGTCTCATCATATCTGGCCTGATAGTTGACATGCATCTATCACATGATGCGGCAGTGAATGTAATAACAGATTAAAATCCGTTTACTTTGTAACATTTAACAGGCAGGGAACACACACAGTTAAACATTCACAGCTACCACCATGGTTTAAACAGTTAGATAGTTGGCGCGTGACGTTGTAGGTTAGTTATGAAAACGCAATCAGGGCTTTCTTTTAGGAGCACATATCCACCCTTTCAAAATTTCAGCAGTAAGTTGTTTCGTTAAATGATAAGTAACATTTGGCTATTATAAATTTAAATTTTATATTTAATACAATAGTTTTCATGCGAATTACAAGAGTTGTGTATTCATAAAATTATTGCAAAGAACTTTAAACGGTTTCTAGTTTTGAGTCCTTTCGTTGAATGAATTTATCAGCGGCTCCTAGACCAATCAGAGTGGTGTATATGAAACCATCCTTTGATATTGAGTTTGAAACGTTGACTTAAATAAATATTCAATGTTTCAAAGAAATCAATGATGATCAGTGATCGAAAGAAATTCAGTAACTTGATGTTACTGGTATTTTATCTAAGTGTTTCTCATGAATTTTGTAAAGATTTTAGCACACGTTAAATACAACGGAGACAAGGCAGTTTCATAACAGTAAGTCTTTTTAGCACAAGACACCATCTAGTTCTTTATTATTGCCAATCTATCATAAAATGTTTTTCCCTTCTTAAAATAATTATGAATGATTGGAGAAAATGGTTGGGGGATCAGCAAAAAAGAACATAAATAAACAAAAATTTATTTATTCATGCCGACGTTTCGATCTGAGTTTCAAGTCTTAATCAGCGCTATAGGACAAAAAGAAATAATAACTATCATTCAGAGAAACATAAAATCGAAAAGAAATAGTATATTAACAAATTTGGAACTATACAAAATATTGAATTGAATAATACAAAATATTTGATTGATAACCATGGAATTAGACAGTAGCAGATTGATAAAAATGAAAGATGAAATATAATATTATATAGGTAAGAGCATATGTATAAGATCAGACATAAGCAGTGTCTAAAAGCATTTTTATTAAATTAGAGGCTTCCCCAGTTAAACACAAAACAGACAAACAAAACCTATCCTGAGCCAATTCCCAAATAGTAACGATAGCATCGTAGTAACGCGCCCATCTGCCAACCCAAAGATTACAAGTTCGAGTCCCTGACCCTATCCGGGATTATTTCAAGCATATAGTTTTACAATACTCACTCACAGCCTCCCCCGGGGATTTGTGAGGCCCGTTAGCCCATGAATGGCACTCACAAAAAATAGGGGTGGGAATAACGCACCCACTCTATGAAAACCACGTCATGAAACGCGCGATGTATTTCCAAAGTACATTGCGCGAGTCCTTAGACCTCCACGGTCTGTCGCACCAATAATAATTATAATAACATATGTATAAGATCAGATATAAGTAATGTCTAAAAGCATTTTTATACAATGCTACCCTAGATAACTACTAAACCACTAAAATAGAGGCTTCCCCAGTTAACCACTAAACCTATTCTTAGCCTATTCCCAAATAGTTAATTTATTAAAGCATCCATTAATTACTTTTTCTTTCTAAATAACTCATTACTTAGAGTTCTCCTTTTTTTTTTTGTTTATTTATCTTCTTTTTGCCGACGTCATTCCCCCCCCCCTGACAATCTACACCAATTATTAATCTACGGTCAACAATTTACACCTCATAATTATGAATGATCCAATATTATTAATCCTGCTAAAGTGAATTAAAACAGACAGCACCTTGTTCAAAAATCGATCAGAACCATCATAAAAAAATTGTATTAATATTCACTAATAAACAAAACACATTTTCAAATAGTTAAATAGATATTATTCTTCTATTTTGAGCATTAAAATGTTTTATCTGCATTTTATTTATTATCTTTTTTTTGTGAAGAACTTTCAAGTCGTCCTAGAGAAATTAAAAACTTAACAATCTTTTCAAGAGGTTAATAACAGTAAGGTCACGACTATTAGCAAAAATAATTATCTTATCGCTTTACGATAAGTTCATATCTTTCATAATATAAAAGATAACTGGAATAAAGGAGTTAGAAATAAATTTCAGAACGTACAACACACCAACTTTCTGCCAACCATCATTAGTTATGGTCCTAAGGTAAGGAAGACGTTGCTTGAACGTGATAAATCTTCTTCTAAGGAACTTATCTTTCTCTGAGAGTAACGAGGGGTTCCCAGCGTCACCCGCAACCCGCTCGTAAAAAATATATTTATTTTGACTAATGTTGGCTTATTTCTTACCTTATTCTTATGAGGAATGATTGGGACATTATGCTGGGTGTACTCTGAATAAGTAATGAAAAACCCCAGCTGTGTCTTCAGAACTTCAGATTCAATTTTTTATAAGAATATGAGTACCGAATCATGTGGACAATATTTCAAATCTCACGTGGTTTATAAGGAATGAAATTACGTAATACAGTTTCAAAAGGTCCTGTTACCAGGACTTTGGAATTTACAATTCCAATTTAATGAACTTTTTTTAAAACTTATTTATACTTGAATGTTGACATCCTTATAAATTGTAATATTATTTGCATTTTTTTTTAAATTTACATTGACTCTTTATCAACATATTAACATTTTACATTGATCCTTTGTCAATATATTAACATTTCACTTTCGATCAACTTTTGAAGACATGTTAACAATTTATATTGACTCTTTTTTGGACATATTAACAATGAACTTCAAAAGTTGATCCTCTAGGTTGCATTCGAAATGACGCCGCTGCAGTTTAGAGGCTCCAAAGACCAACGATTTTGACATGAGAATGCCAAGATGGTACCTTAACACATGCGGCCTCCATGTTTTTGAAAAAGAAACGTTTAAATTGATTGGGATATCATAACGTTAATTCCAAAACCTCTTAACTACATTTTTATCTAAATTAATGTTCTGAGCGAATGTTGAAGTTGGATGCAATAAATTAGTAGATTTAAGAAACAAAAAAATTTTTTTGACAAGTGATTTTTAAAACAATATTTTCGTACTAAAAACCTGCCAACACAAAATTCATCAATCCAGAATATTCTTAAAATTTTCTTTTAGACAAAAAAAAATGTAGGTTAGGAGATTTTTGGATTAAGCTTGCAATATGGTACTATTTGTGCTGGTTGTATCTTTTAATTTAAGTTTTCTTTTAATTCTAAGAGTATCTCTACAATTTCATTACCCTACTGGATAAACTTCATAGTGCAATCATTAATAAAACCAACCTATGAAAAACACGAAACTGTTGTGAGTAAAAAAAAGAAATTCATATAATTTCAAATATTCATGAAAATTCATTAGTATTCTAAAAGTTTTTAATAATAGTAAAAATGAAACAATCACATTAAAACGAGCAACGTTAATGGTAATTTTAAATTCTAAAAAATCTTCCAAAGTAGTATGACATAAGGATATGAGTAATAATCAATCTTATGAAAATATGGAATAGAAAAAATGTATACATAATTTAAAAGCACTAATTACTTAACCCACTTCCCCAGCAAAAATAATCTTACGGCCACGACATACATTAACTAATTTAATTACATTTTCAATTAAACAGCAATTCAATTTGATTTGGTGGCCATTTTCTCTCACGTTTCATGCCCGAGTAACGGTAATAAGCCATTAGATAATTAAAAATAAGACGAGAAAAAAAAATTCTAAATAAATTGCTTAGTAGAATATAACGTTGGAAATGTGCAAGTATTTTAAAAATAAAAAACTTCATTAACACAAATCCATTAATGATACTTCATAAATAAATTGTACTGTAAACGTGTTACAGATTATAATTTATTCATGACGTGTTTAAATACTTCCAAAAATCCATTTGCAAGATTAAATTTCTTATCTGGAGGGTATTATGTAACGACATAGAGTGGCGGATGAAAACATCGTTGTAACCAAAATAGTTCAATTTAATTTCTTGGCATTGAAAATAGCAAAACTTAAAAAAAAAATAGAAAAGGTCATACAATTTGCTTTGAAAGCCTGAAGCTTAGTATAAGTCAGTTTCTTTCAAGGGATAGAAAAGATAAAGTTTTATTGGTATAAGTTTCACACCCCTCCCCCTACTCGCGTGACCGGGTATCAAATACACTTCTTTAAATGAAGTTATTATAACTTTTGGGCTTCGATATTGTTTTAGTAAATGAACCCATTTCAGGAGAAAATCATGCTACGAAAATACCTTCCTTCATTCATCAATTTCGGTCACGAATAAAACGTATTATTTCACTTATCTATATTATTATCATATTTATTTATTTATTGCTATTTACAGCTGTACATTTAGTAAATTTGATCTCTTTTAAAATGGAATGCTACAGGCGTGTAGAGAAACTACCCATTGGTAGCACTCTAATGACGTTTTACATTAGCAGGTCTCGTGGCCATCTTCTTTTCAGGTGCCTCGGAGGACAATCAGGAATAGAAGAGGATGCAAGATTAGAAACTAGTAGGTTTGGGTGGTTAGATAGTTTGAAATGGAAAGTGAATATCTGTTTCGGGCTAGATCGGTTACATATGGAACATTAAGGTAAAAAAAAAAACTTTAAAATGGATTATAGTCGTTGAGTAAGGATGGCTTACAAACGGAAATGGTATGCATTAAGGTTTAAGGCAATTGAAGGTTTAGTGAAGCCCCAAAGCTCAACTCCATATGTCCAGATTGGCCTTATTACAGTCAATTATCATATTTAAATAGAAAAGAAGTGAATATAATGGGTACGCCATTATAAATTTTTACTCTCATTATCTAACAATATTTAAAATTTTTATTTAATTTTTGCAAAGCTGTAACGATGGTATTAATTTATTTTTTTTAGAATTTTGCTTATATTTTAACCTTTCTTCAATTCCAAAGTGAACCTAATTTTTCATACCTATTTTTCAAGCATATAATTATACAATACTCACTCACAGCCTCCCCTCGGGCATTTGTGCATTTGTGAGGCCCGTTAGCCAATGGGTGGCACTCACAAAAAATAGGCGTGGGAGTGACGAACCCACCCTATGAAAACTACGTCATGAAACAGGCGATGTATATTTCCAAAGTACATCGCGCGAGGCCTTGAACTTCTGTCTGTCGCACCAATAATAATAACTATTGTCTAATAAATAGTTTAATGAAATAAAAAGCTATGTAATAAAAATTGTAACATACTATGTTATTTCAGTCTAGTGTTCAACTATTTTTTCTATATCTTATTCTAAATAGAAAATCCAAATTAAAACCAGAAACTACTGTTCTTATTTTTAAAAACAATGCTCAGGCCATGTGCAGCATTTAATTTTCCTGATGTACAACTGTGAAGTCTGGAGAGTGGTATCCTTTATGAAAAGGAAAAAATTACAATCTTTTCAAAATAAAGTCCTTAGAATCACAGTGGATAGATGGTCCTTGGTTTGTAAGAAATAGCCAATTGTACCGGGAATTTCAAATGGAGTCAATGGACGGTTACATAAAAATACGATTCATGAAATTCCACTCCCAATTGCCGACAGTTAAAGGATCAGTGAACTGCAACTTGGGAAACCCAACCTCAACCCGAAGATTGATGCCCAGGCTGCTGTTATAAATTCTATTATTGATATAACTTATATTTTATTTATTTTCTCTTCGTCCTTTTTTTCAAATTAACTTGGTTTTTCTTCCCAATAGAGAGCAATTTGTTGTTTTGTTAAGTTGACGAATGTTGTTATTAACTTTACTTTTCTCTCTTATCAAGGATTATTATTTTGATCTATTTACCATATTTTATCATAATTATTTATGAAGATGGAGCTGAGACGAGATACATTAAAAATAAACTATTTAAAAGAGGATAGTTTCATTAGTAAATCGTGAATTACGTTTTAATAACCTATTTATTCAAGTACATTACAAACTGACGGCGTGATTAAAAACATCAGTAACAAACTGCTTAGTGTTTCTCTGCAATCGCAGTTTATTCTTAATTGGTTATAATTTCTAGATAACTGGAGTAAGCGGCTCCAGTGGACGCATGGCATAAATTGTCAGGGCTATTACTGGAGTTTTCTAACATTGTAAAGTGTACTGCAACTCCTAAAACCACAAATCTCGATTTTGAACACTACAATTAAACAAACGTCTAACAGGTTGTTTTATTGGTTGAAAACTTGGCCAATATTAGTTACTGCTTGGTCTACTAGTAATGTTAGAGGCGTTGGGGCCCCATGTAACGCAAGGTTTTGGGGTCTTAAGTGTAAAAATAGTTTTCCTTATAATCTCGATAATCCGAATCTCGGTACTCCGAGCACTCCAATAATCCTCACGAAAAAAAACCTATTTTTTTAAAAATTACTTTTTACTTTTTTGATATCGGGTGTTCAGAATATATCTCGTTGGAATAAGAAATGCATAATTTCTATTATATAAATCATTTGATTTTATAAAACTAATTTAATTGACAATGTAAACATGTATAATATTTTTTTTTAGGTGAACTTATTTTTTATAATCCCTTTTTTTAAATAATGTTGTTTTAATAATTTTTTTTATTTATAAATAAACTATCTTATAATTTAACAAAGTAAATCATTACTTAGCATTACTGGGGATGCAATGGAAAACAATTTGTTCAGAACTTTTTAAACTTCAAACCAACAGATTTCCAATAAAATATGTAAAAAATAAATAAAAATTATTAAAAAAAAAAAAACATTCATATTCACATTCATACTGTGTGTAATTCGAAATTTTCAGTAATTCGAACATCCCAGTGCAGCAATTAGTTCGGATGATGGAATTACACTGCATCTCTTTTATCATGTATATACTCTAGTATATACTTGCTGGCTCATTTTGTATTTTGTCTCTTTTAAAAACACATGTATAAAATGAATCAAACTATTTTGCTATCTGGGACATTATAAAGCTTTGTCAGATCAGTACTTCTTTGGGGTTGAGCCCTACCGACTGCTTGGCAGAGCCCCAAGCCGCAGTGAGTCTCAACGACGAATACATAATGTTCCATCAAGAGAATGGTAATTGTCTAAGAGAAAGTGCTGGTTGAGATATATAATGGAGAGGATGCTCGACAAAGACAGGGCCGTAAGAAAGCTCGGCGGGAGCAGAAATGGCAGGAGCTAACAGCCTCTAATTGTCCCCTCAGCGCTATTAACTAACCGTCCCGGATTCCTTTCTCTTTCGGGCCCTTGGTTGAATATTCGCTCCGTAACAATCTTGATAGACTTTTATACAGGAAATTCGAAACATGCATTAAGGAAGATCGAGCAAAGGTTGAAGTGTTAATATAGAATTAATTATTTGTGTGCCAATACGAATCAATGTTCCAAAAACTATGTACATAGAGAGAGAAATGCTTTATTAATTCATGCTGCCCAAATACATCGGGATGCTGCATTACACAGCATACTGATCAATCCGTGATGAGACGTACATAAATTAGATATTTTTACGTGATATAATAAAAATGAAAGAAAACTATCTTCTTTTTTTTTTTTCCAAAAAACGAAAAGAGGTATTTGATACAACACACTTGACGGCTTGTTCACTACTAACTTTATTGGCGAAGAGTTAACTTTATTGAGAAACTATTATCTATTAATTTTTCATGAACAAAGGACAAGATTGACCATTTTATATACAACACGAAAGAAACTATTATTAACAGTAATTTCGCCACATATCATTCACTGAAATGATATGTGAATAATCCTTATTCAATAGTTATACATTCAGTTAAAAGGTATAGATATATCCAACCCTTCATTGTTAACTAAATGGAAAACCCACAGTGATAGTGTAGTCGATACTAAACGTCGTCCCGTCGTCCCACCACTAGCGTATAGTACAAGAGCCAAAAAGGAGAAAAAAAGCAGTTATCTCACCCCAATTTTTGATTACTTCAATAAAAACTATGTATAATTACTAGTCAAAATTGATGAGTCTGCCAAGTATAGGAAGAGGGAATAAAAATGGCGGCTGTTTCAAAGCGATAAAAAAAACTAATTTTTTATTCGGAGCTCTATATCTTAAAAAGTAGGAACAACACAAGAAAACCTAAGAGAGCGTCATTTAAAGAAGAGTAATTTCGCTAAAATATGAGCCCTAATAGAGTTATTTACGATCAATAGTTCTCGAGATATAGCTTTTTAAAAAGCAACATTTCATAAAAATGTTGTATGAGCCGTATTTAAAGATCAGTAGTTAGTAGAATAGAATAGAATTTATTAAAAAAAAATTATATCAAAAAAAACATTTGACGTACAGATGTCTGTTAGCACTCAAATTAAAAATAGTTTAATGAGCTATGAAGTAGTTTTTGATGTTTATCTTCGTAGGAGTAACAGTTTACATGAAATTTGCTAAATTAAATTGATTTATAGTTGTTCAGACAAATTTCCATTTGCCAAATTTATATTCATATGTAAATATCATAAAAACTACTACCCCTATGAAGTTAATGTAATAAACTACTTTATAGTAAGTTAAATTTCCTTTATTTTGAGTTTTGGCAGACATATGTGCGTCTTATGGGTCTAGAGATATATTTTTTTCAAAAATCCAACATTTTATACTTACAACTAGAAATTAACGTTTTGTGAGTTTATTTTGTCAAATATTATAAAAACTATTTGTCCTACAAAGATAAACATGATTAACTATTTTGTAGTAAATTTAACCAGCTTTAATTTGAGCGCTGGCAGACATCTGTACGTCCAATGGTTTCTGAAATGAAGTATTTCATAAATCAAACTTATTGTCGGAATTACGATAAATCAATTTGTTTTAGCAAATATCATGAAAACTACTATTCCTACGAAGGTAAAGGTCATAAACTTCTTTATACTCCATTCAATTAGCTTCAATCTGAGTGCTAATAGAAATCTGTACGTCTCATAGTTCCTGAGATATAGATTTCACAAAATAAATTAACTAACAACTAATCTTTCAGTCGATTTTTAAGAAATTTTGCTTTTTAAAAAGCTATATCTCGAGAACTATTGGACGTAAATAGCTCTTTTAGGGCTAATATTTCAGAAAATTGAATCTTTTTTAAATAATGTTCTCTTAGATTTTCTAGTGTTGTTGGTAGTTTTTAAGATATAGAGTTCCAAATGAAATTTTAAGGTTTTGAAACGGCCGCCATTTTATTCCCCCTACCTATACTTGGCAGACTCATCAATTTTTACTAATAATTATACCTAGTTTTCAATTAATCAATCAAAAATTGGGGTGAGATAACTGCCTTCTTTTCTTCCCGGATCTTGTACTAGTACCAGCTTTCAACACCACCTCAAATCATCCTTTAGCCAATGATCAACCATTAGCAGTTAATATTCATAAATTTAATAAGTAATAATAATAATAATTGTCAGCTATAAAACATTTTGTGAACGTTGTGTTGAAAAAATAGATTTTGTTCGATTGTATACTAAATGACAGTTCTTTTGTTTTTAATTTATTCCTGGAATATTTTTTTTTTAATTCTTTAATAAACAGTGTAATTTTGAAATCATCCATTTTCTCACAGGTCTCAATCAATTGCAACATTGATCAAGATAGTTAATAAAATTCAGTATAATTTCTATATTACAAATATACTAATAATCTATATTATAAATATCATTATATTTTTATTTTTTCCATAAATAGAATTAAAACAATATTAAAATCCCTAATATCCCTAGTTGGTGGTGATTACGTTTTTGGGTAGATGATAAATTTAAGAATTAAATGTTTAATTTAAAATAAGAACTCAATATCACTAAAATTAAAATTCAAAGTAAATCAAAAATGACTAATTTTACAATTACTTAATTAATATACTTTTTGAAACCTCACAAAAGAAGCTTTATCTTACGTATTTAAATATCCCACAGATCCCATTACTGCTTGAATACATGCGGTCTCTAGGAGGAGACATTCGGAGTAAATCAGCTCTAATCTACTTTATCGGGGCAAGTGCTTCCATTTCACGCCTATGTATTCCGAATCCTATTGATGTGTTGAAAGCGCTCCCTCAAGCTTTTGCTCTCAGAAATTACTGTCTTGCTCGACAAAGGATCGGAAAGAGGAAAAGGAAGGGGGATAGTGAAATAGATTTTGAAGTAAAACTTCTTTACTGGCGTTCTAAAACTCAAGAAAAAAAAAATTTGCGGGAGTAAATTGATTTCGTGACGTGAGAAGAGATGAAACGGAAGTGGTGAGGAATTAGGCCCATGCTGGTCAATTTTAGCAGGAAAAGCTTTATATTCTAATAGAACAGTATGAACTTATATTAGCTTAAAAATCCTGGCAGTGCCGTGCGTCATTGGGTGAGCTCCTATTAATTATAAAACGAAATTATTCTCTCCTATTACAATTTAAAACATTTTCCTGTTAGAATTCACTTAGGAAATGGCTCCTCTATTCTAATTATTTTTTTGGAACTTGATATTTTCTGCCTTAGGCTTCTAGAGAGAACGCATGACCATTATTCACAAAATTTAAATTTATTATTTCATTTTTTCAGAAGTTTCACTTATGTCACCAGTTCCAAGACTGCCATAAATATTATTATAAATCCTATAATTTTTTTTTTAATTATTAGTATGTACTTAACTGAGACTACATAAAATAAGGATATTTATCCTGAGAACACATGATAAAGAATAATATTAGATATTTGAATCATTGAAACATGAATTAAAAGAGAAATGCAAACAAAAAACGAATATGAGTGATTCACAAAAAAAAAAATAGTTAAATTCATCAGCTGTATTTATCATGTGTATTCATATAAGTTGCGTGTAATCTGACTAATAAGTAAATTATCTCAAAATTTTATGGATATAATTATTCTCAGTTAATATAATTATTTCGTACTTCTTCCATAGCTCTGATGTAATAAACGATTTTTAATTTATTTAAGATATTTTAGAAAATTAGATGGAATTTTATAATAATATTATTATTCTGAAATTGAAAAAAAAAAATGTTAACACCTTGAAAAAACTTTAATAAATAGTTAAATTCATCAGTTGTATTTATCATGCCAATTCATATAAGTCACGTGTAATCTGACTAATAAGTAAAGTATCTCAAAATTTTATGGATGTAATTATTCTCAGTTTATTGATGTTTATCTAATTATTTCGTACTACTTCCATAGCTCTGATGTAATAAACATTTTAAAATTTGTTTAAGATATTTTGGAAAATTAAAAATCGTGTGTTCTCATTCCTTTGTAGATCGCTGTAGAAGCGTTAACAATCTGGTTTCCTTGGTATGGTTCCAAAGCATTTTTTCTGATACCTGGCACAAGAATAGCCAAAAACAATGCCTTCTTTGATGCTAGGCCTCATTCAACATTCTCTGATTTTCGAAAACATCATAGATGCTTCTTCACGATAAACTCGTTTTGGTCATTTCAAAAGTGTCCTCCAGAGGATTTCAATAGATGGTAGTTCTATTTATATAGTTTTCTAAAAGTTTTAGGTTACATGAGACCCAAAATAAAATGGTTGGTAACCTGTTGTAATTTTGAATTATAATACAGGTTAATCACCTTAGGCAATCCCATATTTATTTTTTTTTGTTTTGTCTATTAGACTTCCTATAAACCTATTATAAGAGTTACTTAAATGAAAGAAAATGTATACATATTTTTTGAAATAATATCTTTATTTATTATGATTATTTTAAAATGGGAATATGATTTATTTTACGAATAATTAATTTTACTAAACTCCAAAAATGATAATCGTCAAAATTATATTTTTTCAAAGGCAATAAAAAATACGTGAAGACATCCAAGAAGAGGGTTACAGACCCACTTATACTTAATTATGCAGAGTAAGGATGTACTGGCCAAGGTGTAAGATGAAAAGCAATTCCGGAGTTTCTACCCTAGCAAGTAAATTCAGAATTAGCTGGCGGACCCGCCCGGGTAAACAGGTGCTAATTTATGCCATAGCTACATTTAAATATTGTTTATCACTTTTAACATTCAACAATCATCTAACTTAAGCAATTAAGTATTATTCATGGTTGAACGCATTTAAAAATTTTTGAAACTGCCGATAACATTCGCATTGCAGTAAATGTTGAATTCAGCCTCTATTATTGGTTATTATTTTTTTTAAATCATACTCTTAGTGTAATACTAACATAACTAAAAAGTCTAACTTCAAAGAAAACGCGTTTAACAACTATTTATTTCACGTTAAACCTCATTTTTGCTTATAAATACATCATTATTAAAGAA
The DNA here is from genome assembly GCF_000696795.3 of Halyomorpha halys. Taxonomy (NCBI): domain Eukaryota; kingdom Metazoa; phylum Arthropoda; class Insecta; order Hemiptera; family Pentatomidae; genus Halyomorpha; species Halyomorpha halys. Next base: position 137,909 of record NW_027106521.1, read on the forward strand.
AAAATGAGTCGTATAAAATAAAAATCTCTGCAATCCATTTACCCTAAAAGTTCGAATTAAATTAGTATTACATTGCTATTTACACTGTCGTCAATTGGGATGTCAGGATAATCGCTGAAGGCAATTATTCAAAAATAAATTAATTAATTAAAATTAATTTTTAAAGCTTTTTGTGATTACCGGTTTACTAATTATATATCTTTATATTTATAAAATATTGTTAGTATTGAAAATATATAATATTATAATAAGGAGTGGTATTAGGTAATATAGTACATAAACTATATCAAGGTAGCAAAAATGAAATTATAAAATGATTGAATTATCCAGACAAATACGTTTTGCTAAAAAATATCGATTACATTATAAATTATTCCCTATTATATCGAAATAGCTGCTGATTTGGATGATGTATGTCGTGGCGTGTTTTAGCCGTTGATGTCTTAGTCGTGGAGTTCCATTTTTGAATGGAAGCCCTCTAGCTACCCAAGCTCAGTCTGTTTACTTCTGTCCTCGTCTTCGGTTTTCCGTGTTCGATGTTGACCAGGTTCCCTCTCCTTCATAGAGGCGTTACCTTTTCCAAATCTTATTTCTCATTGGCTATCCAATGACCCATTAACCACGCCCAAGAAGAACCTGTTAAAAGGGGCTACAAGTGTTGTGTATAAATTACAATTGACCAGCCTACCGAGAAAGCCAGCAGGTGATACCTGTTTTAATAGATTTGCTCGGAAAAGTCCCTTCCACTTGTGGTATCCATTAACCAGCTGTAAAAAGTGTCCCTGTGTTGACAGGTATCCTACCCGGGACAGGTATCGGCACAATTAGCAAAATCTTTAATAATATCACAAGGGTTATTACATATCAATATTGAGGGATAAATAACCGCAATATGTAGGAATAGATATTTTTAAAAATATGTTGTTGTGTACGCATCATACCGTTTTAATTGTTCGCCTTCTTAGAGTTAAAATTAATCCCCACTCGTCTCAAAACCGTAATTTCTTAATAAATTCCCAAAGAAATAGTTTCACATACAATAGTTCAATATATAGCCATATAAAAATGGCAGAAAAACTTTTATTTACAAATGCATTTTTGTAATTTTTTATTACTTCATATGTTAGACATCATTCGCTAATCCTTAGTCCCCTCGATCTCTTCCGATCAGATTCTACACGTCAGTACATGTCTTAGTATCTTTGTTAAAATATTACATTTCAGGGGAAAATGTTTATGTTTGTTATTTTCACTACGAGAAAACCTTAAATATAGTAGTTTTTTTTCACCTTATAATTATGATTTCCTTATACCTGATGTATAATTTTGAACGTTTACTAATTTTTTCATGATTGGTTTTATATTTAATACTTGCTGCGCATATATTAACATGTGTTATAAATGTTTCCACTTAGGTACCTTTAGCATTATAATCAAGCTGTAGCTTACTGACCCAATGTTATCTTTTTAAACCCATCTTTCAGAGCGATTGATAGGCCCAAACTCTACCTCTTCGCATCGCTTTGACTTCAATAAGGGCTTGAAATCATTTATGTTTCCATTAATACGGAGTCCAACATATGTCGAAATCCTTCTATTCAGAAATCCGATTTTACAATTTAATTAGATTTAACAATCTTGCGTTAAGCTTGAATAAGCAAAACTCGGACTGGCAAGTGATTAAGTATATCATTTATTTTATACTCATCCAAAATACCGTATAATTATTTTTAATTTCACTTATTGTATATATGAAATATATAGTTAGGCGAAGTATTACGTTATTGAAAAAACTAAAATCCTATTTTTCAACGTAAATACGTGTTTTATCTGAGTTGAAAAAATTAGTCTTGCTCAATGGTTTGTATGTATGTGATTTAATGTCAACTTTTTCTCAAAATTAGGGGAGGAGCCATTTTATACAACGATTTTTTTTAAAAATGGTTCTAGAGATTTTGATTTAGCTCGTTTTAGCGATGTTCAATCAAATAATCTTTAATATCAATTAGATTTTATCCTTGTTGAAATAGTTTAATAAAGAAGGCTTACTGGTTTTTCAAATTTGCATTAATTTTCATTTTCTCAACTAACTATCTCTTGTTGGTAGTACCAATAAAAATGGACAAATCTAACTGTGAAATAATTCTATAATTAAGTAAAGGAGAAGTATTTTCACAGATGGAAATAAATTTCCGTAAGCATATATAGTAATCCAATTGTTTAATTATACGGACTTAATTGTGGAATGATCATTTCAGAAACAACTTTTACTTCTAAAAGCTTAGCAATATGTTTAGTTGAAAACACTTAAAAAATATATATAAAAAAAAATTAATAGTTATGCAACAAGAATCGAGTTCGTACATTACCTGATAAATAATTATGTCGATAAATCAAGATTCTAATATGGCGTAAATCCTTTATAATTTTGAAGTTATTTTGGGGGACCCATAACATAATATTTTACTGAATTCAAGTTAGATCATTTAACAGTAGATGTCAGCAAACTCTGAAATTTCACTACTAGTCAACAGCACGATAAAACGTTAAAACTAATAATAATAGTGGGTAGTAAATAAAAAAATTAAAGTAAAAGTTCAAAGCTCAAAGTTAAAAGTAATTGTGAATTGTGGTCACTTCATCGAAGTAGACCTACAACTTTTCCCTCTAGCATTTTTTATTAGACCATCCGTTTGGCCGATTTGACCCGATTTTTATTAGATAGCACGTATCTTAAGGAAATACCGAACATAAAATACAACAGTTCAGTACATTAACAGATCAAACCAAAAGAAATCGCTTCACTTGGTTAAGATAAGTTTGACTTTACCCAGAACCCTGAAAAAACTGTCAATATCTCCTTTATTGGTATTAGTCACTCACCTAACAAGTTTAGAAAGATTTGAGATTTTTTTTTTATTCAAATATCTGTTTAGGCTTTGAAGATGTTTTTGTTTTCAGCAATTAAAGAACCATTCTTATCGTCCTTTAAACTTTAGAACTAGCATATAAGTCTATAT
>NW_027106521.1:141068-144808 GCF_000696795.3 Halyomorpha halys
ATTAAGGAGATAAAAAATTTCATTAAATCCCTGTATTGGACTCCTGTGATCGAAAATATGTTATTCGTAAGATCTCAATAGTACTTTTTCTATCATTACACAAGAATGTTCATGTTTTTTTTTATTCAAAACAATCTATCTACACGGGGGTTCAACGATATTATATCGGTTGAAAATATCAGAATAATACAAAATAATTATCAAATATAATTTCAAGTTGTTAATAAACAAACTCTTTAAGATCTTTTTTTTTTTTTTTTTTTTGAATCGGCTCAAGCAGTAACATAAAATGGCGGTTTTGGAAAGAGTAAAGGATGCAGAATGTTATCTAAAGGGTAGAGGCTGTTTTTTCTTTGCTGTGGCGGCCCCGTGGAAAGATAAACAGAGACTCGATTCGTGTTTATGCATTTAAGTGGTTCTGTTCCAAAATACAACCGAACCGTGTTTGTTCCCGGTCGCAGCTAATTCCCATCTTTGCCTAATATTTTGCCGCTCAGCTGAGCCGAATTTGTAAAGGAGTTATCTTCTACGTAACTCAAAAAAGTCCTAAGTTTTTTTTTTTTTTGTTCAAAGTGTTTAATTTCCCAATTTACATTAATTTAATCTTATTTATTTTAAATTGCATGGATAACATACTGTTATGCTTTTTTTGTTGTTAATCCAGTATCTTATGTCATACATAAAATAATATTTTCAAATTCTCTTGTCAGTCTGTTACTTTTTTTTTATCTGATTTTCGTATTTTTTTAAGCCAAAGGAAGGTTTTTAGTGACATAATCGTACCATCTACATCATAAAACAAAATAGTGTAGTAATTAATACCAAGGTATTTTTTCATGTTTTCATAGAAAAAGGATTTAATAAATTTTTATATTTAGAATTTTACAAAGGTTTTTAGCAATATTAAACTCGTTATCCGCAAACCTGAGACGAAATAGTTCACTTATTAATCTATTAAGTCGTTAAAAAAAAACATATCATTAAGCGAAAAATCGATTGGAACAGTAACAATCCTTCTATGAGGGCCACGAACTTTGATCGAATGAATGAACATAGAGTTCGCGTAAGAGACCAACTCCTACGTTCATGATTTTCTGGACGTTATTCCTATAAAGTGGCGTACCGTGGGTGTCAGCCGCTCGTTACGGAGTAAACTTTTGCCTCCCACTTATTAAGTTATTTCAATTTAAACGACTAAAATATACAGTGATTCTAAAGAACATTTTGGTAAGGACAACTATATTAAATTGTTAATTTGAGACGATTCCAAAAAATATATATACATATACCTTGTTTATAACCAACTTGATATTATATTTGATAACTATTAATCATTAATGTGAATTATTCTGATTTTTTCAACCGAAATATAATCCGTTGAACCCCCTTTTGGATAGATGGATTTGAAAAAAAAATAAAACATGAATTAATATCCTTCTGTAATGATAAAAAGTTCCATTAAGATCTCACGAATAACATATTTTCGGTCACCGGAGACCAATACAGAAATTTAATGGTAAATTTTCTGTCCTTAAATAATAGGAAATAAATATTTTTGCCAAACATTTTTAAACGTACCCCAGCGCGGCGACGGTGTTGCAAAAACGCTATACAGAACATTGCAGTTTACTTAAGAATAAACAGAAAGAAAGAACTTTAATTTACTATTATCCTTTATGTCCTTTAAATGTTTAGAAGTAATAAAAAATCAACAACTCTTCAAAACAAACTTCAACAGAAACAAAATAGAAATAGGAATTTCTATTCTACTCTAGCACATATGCAGTCAAATTATATATATATAAAAAAACCACCAATGATGAAATGAGCCATGGTTTACTTCGAATGAGGGATTGAGCTAAACTTACGAACTGATTAAGTGACCTGAAGGTTGGAGGCGGAATTATGTCCACACATGTTTAGTTCCAAGCGCCTCCTTCATTCCCTCCCTTACTGTCTTCCTGAACAACCAACCGATTTACTTCTATCCTACAATAAAAAACCTTGGAGTCACCTTCGACCAACACCTCTTCTGGAATAATCATCTTTCCCAAATCACACGAAAATCAATAACTGTACTTAAACAATTCTAAAGGTTTTCTAATTCCATTCTTCAGAACACCCGTCAGCTCCTAGTATCCTCTCTCGTTTTCCCCCACTTCGACCACGGTTCCTTGCTCTATGGAGGGCTATCTTTAGGTCTAGAGTTGAGACTGTAGAGACACATGAATTGTTTTGTAAGACTTATCTTTGGGTTTCCAAGGCTCTCTCAAGTCTCCCGCTGGTATATCGCGTTGAAGTGACTCTATACAACCTCCCGAAGGCAATACTTCCTTGGTGATTCCCTATTCCAAGTTCTTAAAATAAAAAAAACCTACTTATATCCTTGATCTCCTCACTCTTCGTTCATCCATCCATTCATTAAACACCAGATCCCAACCGATTGATTTATATATGCCCTCCTGTAGAACCACCTTCTTCAGCAAATCCTTCGGCATACGTGCAACGTCCTTCTGGAACTCTCTCCCCATCTCCATTCGCCAATCCTCATCCATTCTTTCCTTTAAGCAACACCTATTCCTTCACTTATTGCATAACCAAACCTCTGCATCATTTTAACAATTTAGTTAAGCATATATTGATTAACATTATAAATAGTAATTAAGCCAAAATCTCAATGTAATTTCATTTTGCTTACTGGAAACTTTTAAATGCTTGCCAGACAAAAATCAAAATATATAAACCATGTATTTATTCTTAGGGGACATATCTCCATGTCATTTCATTTAGTCATATCACTACCTGATTCGACATCCACTGATTTTGTCTACTTTTCCAAGTTTTGCGTTTTAGACACACTGGCCATTAATGGGTTAATTGATTAAATCATTACATCTATTAGCTAAATCAACAATATAAAATGAACATAGGAGGTCAAAGTGACAATATACGAATCCAATATTCCGGAAGTATAGTTGGTTTATACAGCAATTAGAATCTCAATGTTAAATTATTCAGCTCTTCTAGGTTAATTATAATGTATACGCTATACCTGTAAATGAGATCAGAGAACAATAGTTAGCCAACCAATTTATACAAATGCGCATGCATATGAAACAGCCTGGTATCGATTCAGGTAAATTTAACGTTAATATATGAAAAAAAAAGATTTCTTGTTTTTTTTTCCTGTTTCCATCCCAGTTATATTTACCAAAAGCGATTTATTAATATTTTCAATAGATTTCTTCACCCCAATAAATAATTTGCACTACACCTTACTTATATCCAGAAGTAAATAGTTGATAAATTAAAAATTATTTGGTTTCTACACCCAATCTCGGAGAAGATGATGGAGAAAAATCATTTTTTTGCCTAAACTACACAACAGGAACAGTAAATGTCCTTTAAAAGTAGCTATAGAACTATCCCAGAACCCCGGAGGTTTATTTTATTTAAGAAAAAGACAATATTTTAGGTTATTTTTAATATATCGAAAATTTTATAGGGCACAATATTATATTATAAATATATAAATTCTTTTCTTTTTTTTTAAGGTAGAATGAATTTTCTAATGTGAAAGTCCTAATAACTCTTTACTCACAGAGGTCTATTTTTTCAGACAACAATATTTTTCCCATTGGAGTGCTACCAATGGGTTGTTTATGTACATGCCTGTATCATACCATTACAATCTAACATCAAATATACTGGGTATATTTTTATGTAAATTATTATTATTA
>NW_027106521.1:145526-147121 GCF_000696795.3 Halyomorpha halys
CCCAAATAACAAGAATTTTTGTTATATTTTAGTAAATATGAAAACTATTTATGCGTAAAAAAATAATCACCTTACATTAAGGTGCACTAATCAGCTTCAAACCTCGAAGAACTCTCTACTTTTAATATTTTCTAAATTATATTTTTTCAAACACCAATATTTTTTTCAAGATTACTTTTTTTTTCCTATGCCACAGGAAGTGGGATATTACCCCATATTCAATACTCCGTGCCCACGTATGTTCGAATCACAAGATACAATAATTTTTCAAAGGTCATATGACCTACTATAGATTATAATATCGGGGCTTCCGATATTAGATTAATTTATACGGAACATAATGATGAATAGTAATTTAGAATACTTGAATTAATAGATGATTTAATAATTATATCTATGTATGGCGCATTATCGTGGCAATAATCGATATACACTGGATATATTAGAACAATAAAACTTCACAATGTTTTTGAGTAAAGGTGACCATTTAAAATCGAATGAGTTACCATAATCAATTATTTTCTTCTCGCTTCCCTCAAATCAATAATTAACGTAAAAACTTTTTTACATGTTATAGTATTCCTAGAAGATTCCTGAGAAGTTTCCCTTGCATTTCCCTAAATATTTGCTTTCTATTACTGAGTATAGTCATTAAATAAATATCCCTATTCATACAATGAAGGAAAATAGATTAACATATTGAGCAATAATTAACAGTTTTAATACTATTGTTTATTGTTAGTTGCACAATAAACTCTCTTATAAAAAAAGCTAAAATATCCATCGAATGTATATCTCATAAACGAATGTCGTTCGTTTCTTTTTTTTTTTTTTTTTAACAAGTCTGCATAACTTTTATCGAAAACCTTCTGGACAATATTTAATAATTAATATAACATTACATTTTATACAAACATTCATTCACACCAAGAGGCACTCAACCCTCAGTTACAGGAATATATTTTTAAAAAATTTACAAGTTAGTAGAAACGTTACCACAGATTGTTTATTTTATTACTACAATTTATTTAACTTAATCTGACGTACATTAGATATAGCGAGATAGAAACTAATATATTCATCGTGAATTTTGAATTTGAATTATCAACCTTTTATCAAGCGCTTTTTAAATATTGCTCGATTTAACTATCTAAAAGTTTCCTCTTACCGTTTTAAGCTATTATTTCAAAAGTGATATAGAACCGTCGGTCTTCGGGGGCGGGTCCGGCGGGTAAGGATTGCCTTTTTTTATGATCTCCTCCCGGGTGATCGTGACATGTCGTACATCGACCAATCTACTTATTTCTAAAATTTGTTAAATTTTGATTAATAATGTTGATTAAAAACTGCTATTTGACTAAGGAAAATTTAAATTTAAAAAAAAAACTGAATAAGCTTTGGTTGTTTGAATTTGCCAAAAAAAAAGCTTCAAGAAGAATTCCTCAACCATTCGAATTAAAAAAAAAAACTTTCCAAGCAAGGCGATTCGCCAATTTTGTGTTAGATACATTAATTTGCTGCTCAAAGATACATAGAGATGTTTTGTGTAATATCTTTATACGGTTAATCTGTCGTCTATAAGCCATAATAATCTT
>NW_027106521.1:147337-149113 GCF_000696795.3 Halyomorpha halys
TTAAAACAATATCGTGCAATTGAAAAGCAATTTTTGATATAAAAATATGTACATTAATATTAAATTAAATCTAAAATTAATAAATAAATAACTAAATATATAAAGTTACTGTTGTCTATCAATTAATAAAAAGTATAATTTACGATAAAAATGTTTGCTTTTATTACAAGTTCCTTAATCTGACAATATATATCCTATAGTGGACATTCATGTTTTCAACTGCAGCCTTTTAAAGTGCCTGAGTACCCTTACCAGTTTGGATGTATGCAATGAATTGGCAGCCCGTCGCTTAGAAAGGGACCAATGGGGTAGAAGACATATATTTTCTCTGACAGTCGTCGGGTTGCTCTTAAGGAATTGGACTCTTACGTCCTTTAACCTTGGTCTTTGACTACTTTAGCATTATTGAATCATGAACGAAAAGTACCGAAGCAGTATCGACTAAGAATTTTCTTTACAACGGTACTGCTTTGAAAAGGACAATTTTGAGAAATGATTTTGATAATTTCACTGGGAAAGTTTTGTTTTTAAAAAAATCTTATATTTATTTTAAATTAATAATTATAAAACACGGTAATAAACGAAATTCATAAACAATTTACTCCTCTATTTACAATAATAATTTTTAAATATTACAATAAATTTCGCAATTTATTGAGGAAAAAACCTTTTAAAATAATCTGAAATTTATTCCAAATTTATTATTATAAAACTGGTAAATGAATAAAATGTATTCAAATGAAAACCCAGTTTAAAATAGTTTAGTCAATGAAGTATCTACTGTCAAGGTCAATTTGAGATGATGAACACGTTATCACGTGTTCCCCACTTAGCATCTTCTAAACCTTGCAAGTGGTGTAAAGTCAAAAATATATTTCTGTTATAGATATGTGAGTGAATCGCTACTCCGAAATCATTTCTCAAAACATACAAAAATATAATAAAATGGTGGGTTTTTCAATATAGACAATTAAAACTAATGGCCCAAAAATTAAGCATATGAAGCTAAATAGATTAATTAACAATTTTATAATAATACATATGGAATAAATTTCAGATTATTTTAAAAAGAGTTTTTTCCAATAAATTACCAAATTGTTTATGAATTTTATTTATTAACATGTTATTAACTATGTGATTTTCAGATTGGGGCATGTTTTTAAACACTATTTTTGGCAACTTAATTTCACCCAATAATTTTGAGGTTACAGTGTTACCTACAATATTTTGTTTCTGGAATATTAATATGAAATGTTATACTTTCGTTATATCATTTTCTTATAGTTAGTTATGTGACTATCAAGTTGCAAGTTATTTTGCCGTAGTTTTTAGACTTAAGAGTAATGTGGCTGTCCAGTTTATTTAAACTGAAAGAAATTTTAGAAGATGTGGGATAGCATATGAAGTGAACAAAGTTTATATTTTGAACTGGCTTCCATAATTGGAGCTCAGACTTCCAGAACTTTACTTGATATTATTCCTCAGTATTCCAAATCAAAGATTGATATAAGCAGTGTAAGATTAAAATCATCAGTCGGTATTGGTAATGTCCAATTTTTAACTTCCCGTTTTCCAAAATTAGAAGAATGTGCACACTTTTATTATGACCATGTCGATTTATAACAAATTATATTAATCCATTGTGATTATTATTTAGACTAAATAAGAAATTAAAAAAAAAAGTATCAATAATGTTGATTATTAAAACAATATCGTGCAATTGAAAAGCAATTTTTGATATAAAAATATGTACATTAATATTAAATTAAATCTAAA
>NW_027106521.1:151116-152896 GCF_000696795.3 Halyomorpha halys
GTTATGTGTGTGAATTGGAAAATGAAGAAAAACTAAGATTCTTAGACAAGGCAAGGATATAGTCACAGAATGGACAAAGAAAGTAACAACCAGTAATATGATATTGAATTACTATTCTTGCCATCCATTTCAAATGAAATACAATGTAGTTAATAATTATATAAACCAGGAACATAAGAATAACTGATGCTAGTAGGCTGTATATAGTAAAAAGTAAGATATTTAAAATACTTCTGAAAATTTTTATCCAAAATAATTAATTTACAAAATTCGGGACATAAACCTCAATTTTCCAAAGATGGGATGGAAAACAAATTTACAAATAGTAATACAAGTAATAAGAAATATATTGGATTCAACTACATAAAGGGTTTTCCAGAAGATTTTCAGGAGTCATTTAAAGATTATGACATTAATGAATACTCCTTAAGTAACAGACTAAACAATAAAATTAAAAATTATTATATCAAATAGAAGGAAAAAATCTATATAAAAAGTCAATCAGGATTGATAAATAAAATTCCGTGTTTAAATTGTCTATAAAGGTGAAACTAAGCAATTGTTGGGAGATAGGATATATCAACACAGAAATGATATAAGAAATATAGATCTTGTTTCCCAATAAAACAGCACTAGTGCAGCATGCAGCTAAAAAGCAACACAAATCCGATTTTGATAACACCATAATTTTACTTAAAGAAAACAATATGTTCAAAAGAAAAATCCTTGAAAACATCAATTATACAGTAAATGTTACAACAGATACAAGAAATTAGAGATTTTAAGCAAAATAAATTTATAAAAATATGGGTAAAAGTTTATGTTACTATTTACAATTGATTTTAATATGAATTTTAATAATACAAGAAATAAAAATTTACACCAAAATGTAATTTGAAATAAAATAATCATAAGCCTGACCCAAGTGTATGGAAGGTTAAAAATAGTTTGTTTATATGATAGTAGATAGTGCTAGGATTATCTAAAGGTTTTAAAAATTATTGAAATTAATTTTTTAATTAATTAGTAACTAGAGATAATCTTTGGTAAGCTTATAAATAATTAGTATGATTCCCTATTAATGTATTGTTTCGTAGGGTGATTTGACTTGTAATTAATGACCTGGACAGAATAGCCTGCAAAACGGTTTTTAAACAATTGGATATGAGGGGCAAATTTATATTTAACGTATCTTAAATTATTTATAGTAATGTTCTTGTTACAAATGAATCTATAATAAAAACTGTTAATTATTAGATAGCCCTTCAGGATGGCCGCATTCGCCGAATCGTTAGACTTTTGATGATATAAGGAAGAGTGTTGAGACTTAACATGGATACCAATTGATTTATTTAAATAAGATATTAAAGTTATGTGTGAATTACACATAATTTGGGTCATATATTTGTAAAATAGGATACTAAAACAGCCAGTTACATAAAATACATTAATATTCGTATTCAAACAATTAAAATAATTAAAGTGTTGAATGAATAACACTCTTCCTTGTTTCATATGTATATATATTTTATTTCATTCTAACGAAAACTAAGTTTCGGGGTTGTCACCCCATCTTCAGGTCTCTAAAACGAATTATCAAATAAAATAATATGATTACAACATTTACAATATATCACATTATTTATTAAATCCTTTTATAAACAAATTACCTGATTAACACCTATATCTAAAACAATATGTTACTCCTTATTAGTCGAGTACTTAGTAGTTATTAATCTTGCTAATATCATCATATTATTGTCACTTTGTAAAATTTCTT
>NW_027106521.1:153981-156729 GCF_000696795.3 Halyomorpha halys
AACTCAAACCCATTAGTTTATAATCTTGCTTCCTCTTTTATTCCGGACAATCCGCTGAGGCGTCTGAAAAGGAGATGGCCTTGAGATCTTATATTATAAAAATGTTTTTAGAGTGCTACTAATGGGTAGTTTCTCTACATGCTTGTACCATACCATTATAATTTCCTCAAATTTACTTGATGTATTTTATGTACAGTTGTAAATATCAATAAACAAATTTAAAAAAAAATTTTTTGGTAAATCCTAGTATATACTATAGTTAAAAAAATTGATGATTATTAATCTTAACAACTTCTTTTTCCTTTTTGTTTTGCATACTATCCTAGTCTTGTTTTTTTTATTTTCTATATTTTTATATTTATAAAAGTCCGTAATACTTCTTTGATTAAGTTTTTTTAAATTACTCAAATTCTTGCTGTTTATATTAATCTTGTCTTTATATTTTATATTATTCTCAGTAGTTTCCTCTATTCTCTAATACTATGCTTTTCTATGGGGTTGTTAATTCTTTCATACCACAAATTATTAATTACTTATTTTTAGATAAACTTTTTTAATAAGAATATTATAAATTTTTATTTTTATATCTTTTAAAAAAACTTCATCTATTAATATTATTAATCAGTCACATTTATTTTTTGTGAGTACGTTAATATTCGTATTCGAACAATTAAAATAATAATAATCATTATAATACAACCACAAATAATTCAAAAATAGCATGAGGAAACTCTTGATTTATCAAAAATGTTTTGTTCAAGTTCACAAAAATATAAGAATTTACGGTTCTTAAATGAAACAAGACGAATAGGTTGCTACAGCTTGAATGGTGGAATCGAGGATATTTGTGAACGGTCATCAGTCACAGCAATACTAAAAAAATATTTTATTTATTTAGGCCTCAGCTACTCCCTTAATGCATTCTCTACTCAGTTAACCAAACGAAAGTAGTTGGGCAACGTTCAAAAATCCTAATCTCTTCTGAGATAATAAATATGAATTTGTGTTTTCATTGTTCGAAGCAGTGGTTTCCAAATGCTTTCTACATTTATGACCACATATAAACTTCTGGCTTTGAGCAACTAAAATAAAATCAATACACGGACCATCATCAAAGGGAGAGCTTCTAAGGAAATTGTTTGAAAATTAGGTTCTTTAATTCTGCATTTACTTTATTTGTTAAAAACTTTTGTATTAGTTGTTGAGACTTATTTATTAAATCAAAAACATAAAGAAAGGTAACAAATAAAACTATTCTAACAGAAGTCCTCAAAAATGTTACTGAATACTTCTGTCACGAAACCCTGAGGCTCCACGAACTAACAGTTGGACACCTCTGGTTTAATGAAAAATGCTCCACAATTCTACCTAGGATGTAAAAACAATAGTTTTTCCTCTGGTGCCTGTTCTTATGAAATAGAAGTATTTTTTTAATTATTTAAAAGCTATGGGTTTTCATCAGATAAAATTCTCCATGGCATCCTTCTACATTTTTCTTTTTCATCATTCCTTTCCTACGGTGCATTCCACCTTATATTTCATTCCGTTTGAATTCTTTCCATATCTTCTTTAATCTTATTTATATCCATACACTTACTTTGGTTAATTTCCATCCCGCTATTGTCCAAATATGTTCAAAGATAATTTCCTTCTAAATAGTTGTTTAAATTAATTTTCTGATTAATAATATGACTCCTGATTTTTTCTTAATTTTTGTAAATTTTTAACATTTAATATTACTAAGATTTCGAAATATCGGAAGTATCATTAAAAATATTGTGATACATTAATTTTTATGTAAACACTATTACAATTACATATTTGCAGACCTTTTTTTTGACTTAGTGGTCCTTAAAACTGTTAAATTAAATATTTCAACAAAGTTTTTTTTTGATAAATTTAATATTTTTTAATAAATTCAAAAAAATCATTAATCTTTAATTACACGTTTTGGTAAAAGTTTTCCACCTTTGATTTGAATGTGAACGTTTAATAATGTGTCAAACAAATTTAAACTTTAAGATTAGCAGGATTATAAAATTATCAATAAATTTTCATAATTTATTAATTTTACATGACCAAAATGTTTAAAAAACTTCAAGGTTTTAGGTTTGGTCTGGTTTAGAACATGGCGATTTTAAATCACCCATGTTATATAATTTAGCTCTAGAATATATTGTTAGAAATGTGATATAATCCAAAATGTTGGGTAGTAAATTAACAGTGCTTGACTATATTGATGATTTGGTATTATTGGGAGAGGATGAAAGTACTATAAAACAAAATACAATGTCGTTGATAAAGTAAGGAACTAGTTATCGAAATGATTACGAAAAAAATAAAATGGGCTTTGATTAATGGGCTTATTGCTAGTAACTAACGAGTCTCGGAGTTAGACTGTAGATTACGTCAAGACTGATCGGGTAGATTAGGGTTAAGATGGGAGTCCCTGCTCGGACGTATGTTGAGCCATTGGTGGTATCGCCATCGAACCTTCGGGTACCCTAAGCCTTTATCATGATTATTATATATTAATTAAAGCAAATTGAGTTCAGACACTAGATGAAAATAAAAAAAGTCTCACTCCCAAACTCGTCACTTGTCAACTACTCATGTTTTAATTTTAATTTATTAAAGAATCATAAATTATTCATACTGTTCTATTCTGTGTCATAGTGGGTTCTATAGGTTGTTTTGAAATTTATTATTTACGAGTTTCAGTTACTGCTAATTATTATTGAAAGTATA
>NW_027106521.1:157789-159146 GCF_000696795.3 Halyomorpha halys
TTTGAAATTTATTATTTACGAGTTTCAGTTACTGCTAATTATTATTGAAAGTATAACGTTTTCGTATTTAACAATTATTTCGTGAGCCAAATTCTTTGAAATAATTTGTGCAAAAAAAGTTAATTAATTCTTTTTTTCAATTAATTTTTCAATTGTAGATTTCACTTCCAAAACTACTTTATAATGAAGTGAAATATACAATTGAAAAATTAACGATTACATTGGTAATAAATTCTGCATTTAAGAACATTTAAAGAGAAATTAATATTTAAATAAAGGGTTGTTAAAACGTAGTTACCGAAATTTGGCATTCTTTAGCCAACTTGATCGCTGCTCAACAGATAATTAAAGAATTAAAACTATTGAAATATTTACATCAGAGATTACGTAGTTTTCGAAGTTATCTCGGCTGTGTAGGGTTGGGAGGAAAAGTTTCCGATTCACTGGGTACGAATTTTTAAGTACATGAGACGGTGTAAATCAGATGAATGGCTTAAATAATAAAAACTGTAAGTTTTACAGGCCACTACATTAATATTTTATGAAATATTTAAGACATTAAGACATTAATAAAAATTAATAATGTACATTAGGAAAACATTCAGAAACGTTTAAAACTAATGTAACTAATTAATTCCGACTAATTAGAACTTTTAATTATAAATTTCTATAACCTATTTACCTTTATTTGCGTTGAGCAATTACAGAAATTATGAAATCATAATTTAGGAAGAATTTAAAATTATTAATGAAGTAACCATTGAAGAAATAAAATCAATCGACACCTTACACAATCTCTCTATTAAATTGTAATATATGACTAAGGGTTTGAATAATTATAAACAAAATAAATTTAAGCTAATGTGGACTTAAAACATAAACTTAAAGTTTGAATTCATTCTTTCTGGACAGATGATGTGTATTATTCACTATGAAAATATTTCCCCATACTATTTTTCCAAATGAGCCTTCTAGTAGATAGATTGGCTAACTCCAAGTAAAACAGAAATAGTAATATTTCTCGTTCTAATATTTTCGTTTAGCAAAATTATAATAAAAATATAATAGTTAACTAAAATTTCTATTGCGAGTCAATAATAAAAAGACTAAGAGCGATTTTATGGTGTTAGTCTTGTCAACTGGAAGGCCTAAATCTAGGGTTAGTGAAATCAAAAGTAATAATTTAATATCAGAAGGTGGTCAGGATTGCGGTCAAAAAAGAACAAATACTTTATAACTATTTAATGCCTTCGCCCCACTTTGCAGGGCATATCATGGTTGTTCAAAGCGATAGGTTAAACAGATATTGATCTGTTTATGTATCAGTTTATTTAATATATATTCAAGTTTATTATAT
>NW_027106521.1:160531-161569 GCF_000696795.3 Halyomorpha halys
TGATCTGTTTAACCTGTCAGAGGTATAATAATTAGCTATAATAATTTAATAGTTTTGGCGACATGGCAACAGTCCAAAGAATGAACGGAAAAACTGCGCACGCTACCACTCAGTCGAAACTCATACTAAAACACATCTTTTTTTAATTCGTTATTCATCATTCTCGATTACCTTTTACAGCCTTCAATGTTAAATATTATATCTATCAGTTTTAGCCAAGATTCCCCCCTAGAATGTAAGTTTATTCTCTCGTTGTCATATTTCTTACATTATTCATTTCCCATTCACCATATTTCTTCTTCTTTTCTTTATCTTTTTCCTATTTTAAAAATATTGTTTTTAAATACGCTTTAATGTTTATCTAACAAAAAAAAATTAGTTAATACTCACATTTTAAAACGTCGGTATAAATAAATATTTTTTTGTTTATTTATGGTTTTTTTTGTAGGGTAGCAAAATAATATTTAATTCGAAATTTTCAATACTTTCTTTTAATGATTCCTATAAATAACAAAGTAAATACCTAAGTTTTTACCACTTACATATTCCCTAAAAGTATTGCTTTGCAAATAACACAGTAGTTTTTGTTAATCCTATATCATTCCCATTAAATAAAATATTTATTTTAAACTAGCTTTGCCCCGTTGTGTCAAGTATGCTAAATTTGAAATATATATGCGTGTTTCCTTTACACGAATTTTTTTTATGCCGTCTTCCATTTCCAGACGCTTTTTAACTATTGCTCATTGCTGCTTAATTAAAGTAATTAATTTTTAATTTATTTAAAGTCTGTTCTTCCTGTTTGAAGCAATTATTTCAAAAGTTATATAGGATCGTCACTCTTTGGGGGTCTTATTGGGGTGGGCCCAGCCGGGAAGGATTATTTAATATATAATCTACAATGGTAATAAAAAGAGTATTAAAAATCTACGTAGTAAATCATATCATATATATAGGGTCTTTTTTTAAGCCCGATAGAACTTGAAATTGTAAAAAATAACACAAAAAATTAAATTGTAATCAAAATTTTTTTTTATT
>NW_027106521.1:162808-164494 GCF_000696795.3 Halyomorpha halys
AAAAAAAAAATTTTGATTACAATTTAATTTTTTGTGTTATTTTTTACAATTTCAAGTTCTATCGGGCTTAAAAAAACACCCTATACATATTAAATTTTTAAAAGTGAATAAACAATAGTAATAAAAATAAAATAAAGTAAAATAGATAAATATAAAATAAAATGGATAATACTAACTTTAAAATAATATATGGATATCTCAAATAAACATAAATAGACAAAAGAGTTAAATAATAGAAAAATAAGTAAACAACTAATGTGTAGAAAATTACAATTAATTAATTAAACACATTCGTAGCTGTACACAATATTTACCTTTAAAAAAAAAATAATTTTAATATAATTCTTAAAATAAAATTGGAATAAATTAAAAAAAAAAATATATTGTTCTGTAAAGTCTTTAATAAACTAACCAATTCCGAAACCAGAACTGCAACATGTATAAACGAAATTTTTCTCTCAATGAACGAAATCTTTCTACGACGAAAATTTAAATATAGCATGATTTCTCAATTACTGCTATTCGACGACGCCCCTGTTGTTTCAACAGAATTGACAACCATTGACGCTTTACATAAAACGTTCATTTGCTAATAGAAGCTCAATCAAATGTACACAAAGAGGTGGTTGAAGCTAATTTTGAGTTTAAAATCAAATACAACACATAAAAAAATAAATAAATAAATAAATAAATCTAGCATCAACCCCTAAATGTTCTGGGATTAAGTACTTTGAAAGGAAGTACTTGTTATTACTAGACTGGCGGTTGAACAAGGAGGGGATTTGTTCTAGACCACCAGCTTTTTCTAAACTCCATTTTCAAAGTTACTTCTATTGTATTCATTAAATACTCTCTTACTGATGCGTTTTTACTTTTTTGATTTATTTATTCATAAGTACTACAATGTGCTACAATCTTGGGCAATAAGTTATAGTGACAAATGAGAATATTCATACCAAAATAATAAATAAAAAACAAGTATCCCTTTCAATCAAATAATCTTATGATAAAACTAAGAAAATAGAGAAATAAGATTAAATAAAACAAGTTAAATTTCGAACCAATGGAACAATAAAATAAAGAAATAATCACATTTATAGTATAATATTCTCACAGATGCGTTTTCAGATCTTTTTTTCCTATATTCTTATTTAACTCTATTTAAAACTTATATATATTCCAGGACTAATTACTGGAGCCCAAATCTTTATTTATTTTAAGATATATTTAATATTTTATATTATGGTCAATATTAAGATATTAAAAAAAAAAAAATGTAACACTACGACCCATAGTTTCAGGGTTCAGTACTTAAGATGGAAATACTGTTTCTGGAACAACGGTTAGGTAAGGAGGTATTTTGGTCAGAATTTGATCTCAACCCGTACATAAAGGATGACCTAAATGATGATAAGGCACGCTTCAAACAACGCACCCCTCTTACATTTTGATATCAAACGTGAAATCAGATTTATTAAAAAAATAAAAATTTATTCATAAGGCAGGAAATATAGGTACCTATTTACATTTCCCTCGTAGAAATGGAGAGAAAGGTATTTTTACTACATGTACCTGGTAAAAGTTTTTAAATGTAATAAATATATTTATTTAAATAACCGGACCATAGGCAAAAGTATATATATATATTAATATATAATGGAATAATTAGAGACATGAATGAATTTG
>NW_027106521.1:164720-169562 GCF_000696795.3 Halyomorpha halys
ATACCTTCTCTAATTATCGATTTAGAATTTATTAAAATATACTTTATTTGTTTTTTTCTAATAAAATTAAGAGTATAGTCAAGTATTAAATTTATAGTTAGCTAATAAATGCAATAATAAACCTATAAAATTCAATGATAAATCAATAATAAATGCAATAACAATAAACTTGATAATAGATGACATTACTAGCCGATTAGTAAATATAATCCAATCTAGTAATTAATAATTAATCCAATTTCTTTTAGTCGATGACAAGGTCGTTATCAAGTTAATCTCTAGAATATTTAATTGTAGACATAATAACCACGCCTTTCTTTCGATGTCGTCTTAGAAACATTGTATTATAATCTAATATTATAATATCCTCCGCCAAAACAATCCGTTCGGGCGGCAATTAGAAGAAGATGCATTTCAGAACGGGTTTTGAGGATGAGGATGGTTCCAAAAATTTGAAACAGATGATATATGTCAGGAGAGGGTATGGAGTTCTGTGACGAAAACATTCGATGAGAAAGATTCTGTTTAGGGGGACCCAATGAAAAGTAGTCGCGAGGGCGAGAGAGCTTAGCAACCTATCAATCATAAATCATTTGTTACATAAAAATTCATTTCTTCCGAAATATTATCAACATTGTTATTAGAACATTTTTGTTATTAATATTTGGATGCCGACTGTTCACACCGGCCAATAGCTAGGTATATGTTATTATTGTTAAATTTTATCAGGAAAAATATCATTTGGTAATGATTTATTAATTATTAATTATAAATTACTGACATTTATCAGAGTAAATTTTTGAAAAATGTTGATAGCAAGTTTTATTAGCAGCATCATAGGCGGTTTAAACCCACCTTAATTAGGAATAGTAAATAGCTCACCGACATATATAATTTTGGAAGTACAAGGCATACCTAATTCAATCCAGAAGGTCGAACCATTAATTCAGAAATAAATAGTGAACAGTTACTAAAAAAATTATGATGTAGAGATCCAGCTTTAACAAGGATCTGTAAACAGAAATAGGGTTTTGTTTTAACAAGAAAAAGCCCTACTAAAAAAACAAAATCATAAGTGAGCTTCTCTCTCGGCATGAACTTAAAACTTTTCAATTACCATCTGTTCCTGTTAATGGCTCACAATTATCAA
Source organism: Halyomorpha halys (assembly GCF_000696795.3). Taxonomy (NCBI): domain Eukaryota; kingdom Metazoa; phylum Arthropoda; class Insecta; order Hemiptera; family Pentatomidae; genus Halyomorpha; species Halyomorpha halys. The sequence continues at coordinate 165,871 of NW_027106521.1, forward strand.
GGGAAAACCTTCAAATCTCTTGATGTAGACCAAAATAAAGATGCAGAATTCTTCCTCCGATACCTCAGGTTGTTCCTTTTGAATATAATGGTGTACTTAATGTACTACTTTGAATATTGTAAAAAAATTGTGTTAAACTGATATTATTATTAAATAGCTTGAAAAAAATACTTTTTTAATACTTCGTCTCATTATCACGTAGCATTATCGTAATAGAAATTGTCACTTAATAAAAAATAATTTCAAGTTCATTTTGCACAATTTTGAGACATTCTATTTATTTATTAAATACACCTGAAAAGCCATAATACATAATAACGGTATTAGAAAGATTTGTATTAGAAACTTAGTTTTGCAAAATACTGCAATATGAATTTGGAACTTGCGGTATCGATAAATTTGATTAGATATTATAAAACACCTTTAAAATATTACGATGTTGTTATTAACAATAATACAATTAAATAAATACAATCTATAAATAAACCACAAAATAGCAGGGCGATTACCTTTGAAACTTTTTCAAACATGCAATATAAAGTATTTTTCTGATTGAAAAGAAATTTCTTTAAAATTCTAAAAGTATTTTTATCACGATTATTTGAATCCTTTGACTAACCCACCTTTTACATGATTAATAAAAAACAGTGATTATTAAGACCCGAGTAATAAAAGTGTAAATATTAACCGAGTCAACTAAAAATTCAGATAAACAATAATTAAAACAAATTATTGTCTCTTTATCATTCGATCAGCGGTTTTACGTCAGTATTAAAAAAATATTACTTGAACTCGACTAGGTTTTTGTTGAAAATTATTTTCATAAAAAAAAAAAAAAAAACGTAATTTTCAGCATGAAATCTGAAGTTCATTTTAATATTGTATAGTTTGCAAAAATTGTTTTGAGAAAATGCATTTTTTGAGAGTTGTCCAAATTTCATTTATTTTTCTAGCAATTATATTATTCTATCCAGTTGAGATAGTGACAAGTTTATTTATTTTTTAAATTAAAAAGACCTACAAGTTTTGGTCATTAACAAAATTTAAAAAAAAAAAAATATCAGAATCAAAATTATATTCAATTCAATCCACCACATTACCTGTCGAAGAGTTAGGAAGATGATGTCGGAAAAACTGAGATGGCGTACGATAATTACGATAAACTTTAAGGCTAGAATCACCTTACAACGAACCTCAAGGGAGCCAGTCGGCTACTGAGGTTTCGACTGTCGCTACTCATCCCTCGTCGGTCCTCGGCTATTTCCGCCATTCGCGTCGGCCCCGCCTCTTTAATACAATTTATGACCATTTTTGTCTTCTTCCAATTTAAAAAAATTATTATTTTTTTTTAAATTTAAATTCTGCATCTACTACATCGTTTTATTTTTTAGTTTGTTACAGTTTTACATAGTTAAACTAAAATCTTTCTTCGTAATTGTACTCTAACAAGTCATATTTGGTGGAATCTGGATGAAACAAAATATAAAAGATTTTCCGATATAATGTTGTTAATATTATATAATGTTGTTGTTCTTAAATCACTTTGAACCAATCAAAGGGTTCTTTGAACAATACTTCTCTGTATAAGGTCTATAGTGCCTCTAAAAAAAGGTAATAACTCCAAAATTCCAGAAAACTATTTTTCAGCATAAAATGATTCTATCATAAACAATGTAGCGGTTGAAATCAACGGATCAATTCTTAATTCTCCAATGTAAAGAGAATGCTGGATTGAAATTAAATTTATATTAATTAAATATACATCTAAAATTTTTATATCTGGTATTGGCCAACTCAAAGATGTAGAGACCTGAACCTATTAGGATCAGTGGTATCATCGACCACCAGTCCTAAGTAAAGACAAAAGTCGTTGGGCCCGGAGCAAGTACTCTCTTAGAACGACATCGAAGGTTGCTAAACAAATAACATATGTGATGCGGCAACCGACCTTCACTTCTGATCACTCTAGCTCTGATCTATCATAAAGATAAAATACTTCTAAATTTCAAAGAATAGATACCAACAACTAAGAAAGGGTCTAGTCCCTCCCCCCGAAATGCAATAAACCCAAAATGGCTTAAAAAGAATCCAAGAAAATAGAGTGGAGGAAACTATGCTGTTTTGGGGTAAAGCGGAGTTAACGAAGCATAATAACAGAAGATGGTTTCGAGAGTTGAAGGACCTAAAATACAGGTCAAGACAGACCCTGGGTAGTAAAGAGAGCGCAGTCCAGGAGAAGAGGACTGAGCAACTAGCCAAGCCGATGAGGAGGAACTCAGCTGAAAGTGCTGGAGAAACTGGAGCCGAAAGAGCAGAAACACCAGCTAAGTAGAAGCTACAACAACAACCACATAAGTCATAATCATATTAATATCTTGTAATTTGAGTTGGAACCCTATATAAAAAGTAAAGTTAAAACTCTAGTATAGCCCAGCATACTCAATTTCATATTAATTTATAACAAACATCTTTTTATTCTTGAGCTCTCTTATAAATTATGATGTGTAATCTTTGTGAATATTCACCATACATCTAGTTATTTTAATATCTATAACTTGATTCAAGAATTCAAACACCTTGCAAACCAACATCTATATTATTATTATTATTATTTTATTATTTGTTAAGTCCTCACATGATGTATTAGTAAATGCTTCATTGGCTGACGGGCCTCACAAATGCCTCAAAAATTGGATCAATAAATAAAAAAATAAAAATAGAAACATGAGATATAAAGTTAAACGTTTAAAGATTTTTTCTTTATTTCAAACTATTTTTTGTCTAATAAAGACATGAAATCCATAGGACATTGTTATGGTTAGATGAAAACGAAATGCAGCTTCCTAAAAGTTGTAGTGGCGTTGAATTTGGATAATATCCAGAAGAGTTACGAATGTTTACGTGAGTGTTGGAGATTGGAAGAAAAAAAGATCTTTAAATAAAATTCAAAAATTTGATCCAAATCTAAGAATGTTATTATTATTATAATAATTGATATAATATTAAACATTTGACAATTTTTTCTTTATTGGTAACCAATGTTTCACTCTTGGGCTGCATATTATTGAGGGAAAAAACCGAGATTATGCTGTTGGGTAAGGAGCCTCTGGACCAGAGGTAGAGTCGCCTTGAAATGGGCCCCTATAATTTCGAAGTGGAAAGACCATTTTCTTACCTTGGCTCTATTATCAATGGGAACCAGGATGAAGAAGAAGAAGTTAAAAGCAGAATTGCTGCTGGAAACCTATTTTTCTATTGTAAGGTTAATCAAAAGAGAACTTGTTAGCCGTACCACCAAGTTCACTCTGTACAAAACGTTAATAAGGCCAGTCCTCACATATGGTGGAGAAACTTGGACCCTGAGCAATAAAAGCATTAACCTGCTAGACAGGTTTGAAAGAGTAATTCTGAGGAGAATCTTAGGGCTCGTATGCGAGAATGGAAATTGGAGAAGGAGAAGAAATGGTGAACTTTTTGGGCTCTATAAGGATTGTAGCATCTCCTCGTACATAAGGATACAAAGGCTTAAATGACTTGAGCATGTAATGAGGATGAGCGAGGAAAGATTGGCTCATAAACTGTACAGTTACGTTCCGGATGGTATGCGGCAACGTGGTAGGCGGAAGAGCCGATGGAAGGATGCTGTGAGGCGGGATCTGCGACAACTGAGGATCCCTGAAAGGGTAACTACC
>NW_027106521.1:170584-172726 GCF_000696795.3 Halyomorpha halys
AATTCTTAATAAAAGATAAAAGAAGAGTTAATATAAAAAACAATGACATTTATGGATTTAATAAAATAAATAATTGACTTCTAATGGAAAAACGCATAAAATGTGTTTGTTCTTATAAAATATTGATTTTTATATATTATATCACATTGTTCGGCAAACAATCTTCTCTTCGGAAAATCTCAGGTAGTAGTTCCATCGGTCCGAGAATGGAGGAACATTAAAAGTTTCCCTGACTCTCTCTCACATTAACCACATAATTCATAATGTAAATGAGAAATAATTCATTGCAAAGGGTTTTTAAGTGGGCTAAGTAACACTCACGCCAAAAATATAGTAATTAAATAACATACATAAATGATTGACCGGATTGGTATAAATTATAAATTATATAATCTTATAATTTAGAAATACGAAACTGAAATGAATTATATTTAAAAGAATATAATTTCCTATCGGTATATAACTTTTTTTTAAAATTAGTTACGTATTATATCATTTAATTTATATTTATTTTCATAAATAAAATAATTCTTATAGTTATTATTATTATCATATTTTTATATCTTCATCTTGTATTTCGTGTATTTGGAAAACAACCATTAAGCAGTCGCCTCCCCTCCACTCTATATGCTTCCGATTTTTTTCTGTTTACTGTTTCGATGTTTCTCAATTGGAACAAGTGGGTGGTCCTGGTTGGTTCTTTAATTATTTTTATTTTTTAATTGTTTTTTCTTGAAATTTTTTTAACATTAACTTACTTCTCTATTTTCCGTCTTTTAGTGCGTTAAATTTCGTTTTCTCATATCCACTTTTCTATTTTACGTGTTATTACGTCTCCTGTTCATTTTTAACATAATAGTTTTTTTTTTTTTGTTTTTTTATGTGTCTATTTTATATTATAACTATTTTTATTTCTTCTATTTGTTCACTTGTATATAATTTTCTTTTCACTTATATTTATATAATTTTAAGCTTGCCATTATTTACTTTTTTATATTTTATTATGCTACTATGTAAAAATATTTGTAGTTTTTTTTTAGTTTTGTTTTTTTGTATCTTTTTAACTCTGATGAAGCTCTAAAAAGTAGGGCGAAATGTCGGCAAATAAATAGTTGTTAATTTTTTTTTCTTTTGATCGCACCCCTAACCACCTTCTTCATAATTTATAATAATTCAAGTTTATAAAACACTTCACCGAAATTAATGTAAGTTTTTTTGTTCATCTGTTAAACTAAGTGAATTGGCAATTTCACTAGTTCTTATTTGCCGATGGGTAGGGACACCGATGTTACATAGGGCATAAACTGAAGCATACTTTATTGGTCGAAGAATACATCGCAGTTTTATGAAAGTATTTTGCGGTTGAGGGGAGTGGTCGGTAAACGTGAACTGTCAGGAGAAAATTTATGACGTCTGACCCGAAACGTAAGCTCTGAATTATTTATATTGCATTTATGGAGGTATAAGGCTGGGACATGTTCCCTCAAGGACGGGTTCCATACATCGGCAAACAGATCAGCTTATCACTGAATAATCTTTTTATCGATACCTCCCCCTGTATCTTATTTCGTTTTATAAGCTTCTTTCGGTTCGGAATTTTTCTCTAAAAAATCATTTTTCTTAGGCTTGGAGACAATTGAAGTCCCGATAAATTGCTTTTAATGACAATATATTTTAATAAATTTAATCTGGATAGTAATATTACTGGAAAAGAGTAGACCCTCTTGTTCGAAATTCAATAAAACGAAATAAATACATATAAAAAAGCATTATAGATATCTATAAATTACGGTATTTTAAAATTTTCAAAGTTTTAGAGCTAGCGTTAATTATTCTTATCCAGTAATTAATCTATTATACAAATCATAATGTTTGTAGGTTTCTAGAATAAATTAAAAACCAATTTTAGTCTCAAAAAGATTTAAAGGTAATGAAATCCTCGATCACAAGAAAATAGAAATAAAGATTTTATATGTGGGCTGCCATTTTTAGGTGTCGGCCAAATTTCACAATAAATGATAATATCTTGAGAAAATTTTGAATCATTTTATTTTATGAGTTTTTATTTCGAACCTGTCAAAAAAGTTCTTACTGTATGTTTTGGCCTTTTACATTGAAATGTGATTAATACCGAAAAGGATT
>NW_027106521.1:172776-176379 GCF_000696795.3 Halyomorpha halys
CTTCTTCATAATTTATAATAATTCAAGTTTATAAAACACTTCACCGAAATTAATGTAAGTTTTTTTGTTCATCTGTTAAACTAAGTGAATTGGCAATTTCACTAGTTCTTATTTGCCGATGGGTAGGGACACCGATGTTACATAGGGCATAAACTGAAGCATACTTTATTGGTCGAAGAATACATCGCAGTTTTATGAAAGTATTTTGCGGTTGAGGGGAGTGGTCGGTAAACGTGAACTGTCAGGAGAAAATTTATGACGTCTGACCCGAAACGTAAGCTCTGAATTATTTATATTGCATTTATGGAGGTATAAGGCTGGGACATGTTCCCTCAAGGACGGGTTCCATACATCGGCAAACAGATCAGCTTATCACTGAATAATCTTTTTATCGATACCTCCCCCTGTATCTTATTTCGTTTTATAAGCTTCTTTCGGTTCGGAATTTTTCTCTAAAAAATCATTTTTCTTAGGCTTGGAGACAATTGAAGTCCCGATAAATTGCTTTTAATGACAATATATTTTAATAAATTTAATCTGGATAGTAATATTACTGGAAAAGAGTAGACCCTCTTGTTCGAAATTCAATAAAACGAAATAAATACATATAAAAAAGCATTATAGATATCTATAAATTACGGTATTTTAAAATTTTCAAAGTTTTAGAGCTAGCGTTAATTATTCTTATCCAGTAATTAATCTATTATACAAATCATAATGTTTGTAGGTTTCTAGAATAAATTAAAAACCAATTTTAGTCTCAAAAAGATTTAAAGGTAATGAAATCCTCGATCACAAGAAAATAGAAATAAAGATTTTATATGTGGGCTGCCATTTTTAGGTGTCCGCCAAATTTCACAATAAATGATAATATCTTGAGAAAATTTTGAATCATTTTATTTTATGAGTTTTTATTTCGAACCTGTCAAAAAAGTTCTTACTGTATGTTTTGGCCTTTTACATTGAAATGTGATTAATACCGAAAAGGATTTAACTTTGGGTAGTAAAATGCCGAAGCTTGAGTACCTTGATGATTTTGTATTATTAGGTGAGAACAAGGAAACTATAGAACTAAATACCAATTCGTTGGTAAACTCTAATACGGAACTAGGTCTTGAAATAAATACGGATTAAGCAAAATAAATAGTTAGCATTAGAAACGAGAGCAATTTCGGTGTTATAGATATAGGAGGAAATACATTTGAACATGAAGATAAGCTTATTTATTTAGATTCTACGGTAACTATTTAGAAAGAACGAAATTAAAAAGGAAATAAAAGCGAGGTTGAAAGCGGGAAATGCTTGTTACTTTTCATTTTCAAAACTTCTTAGTGCGCGCCTTCTATCCAAAAACTTAAAAATTAGAATTTATAAAACTATTATCTTTCCCACAGTTCTTTATGGATGGAAGACGTTTCTTTTTACACTAAGGGATGAACAACGCCTCATGGTTTTCGAAAATAGAGTATTACATAAAATATTCAGATCGGAAAAGAATAAATTAATGGGATACTTTAGAAGGCTACACAACGCTGAATTAAGGGGCCTACACCCGGTAAATATAATTCAAGTTATTATATTGTGGTGTATAAGATGGACGTATAACGTTGTGGGGCTTACTAACGAGAGGGTTGCTAAAAATGTTAATAAAAACTGAAGCAACGGGTAAGCGTCCGAGGTCTAGACCGAAACGTGGATAGATGTATTGCGGTAAAACTGATTTCATAAATTTGGGTTTGGAAGGTTATCACTGGAAAGGTGTATGTAGAGAACGATTGGTAACATTACCATCGAACCTTCTGGTACGTTAAGCCTAAACTATTGTTATTAATGTACTTTGAATTACCTGAATAAGGAAGCAGCAAAATTTTCCTCCTGTTCGGGCGGGTGATGCCCACGCTAAGCCACAAAGATTATTTGAATCTGATTCGTAGCAAAGCATTTCCAATCGCAATCTCTTCATTTCAATTGATGACAACTCTAACGGTTCTGCGTATTTATTTAGATGAATCCCCGAGAGAAAAAAAAAGTATAGAACAATATCAGTGCTGAAACTAAAAAAATATACATTTTATGGTAACATATACGACCAAATGAAAGCTAAGTTAATTATCTCAAAAATGAAAATATTTAAGGTGGATAAGTACTACACAGAGCATTGGACTTGGGCTGATCTTTGGACATAAACTGTATCCATGTTTATTTTTGAAGTATTGTGTGAAGATTCTCGCTGAATTTTTATTGATCTATCAAGTGAGTAAAATTGATATCGCAAATATATGTAACTGTAAGCTTGTAAGACGTTTCAATGTTTGTTTATTTATTTAGTCAGAGGATTGGTATAAATTATATAATATAATTACAACTATAAAAATTTAATAACAACTTACACCTGAAAAATATATATATTGAGAGCCATTTTCAAGAATGGATACTGTAGTAACACACGGTTCTATTCTGGCAGTTGAATTTGGAAAATACAGATTTTATTACTTTCTCAATAAAAGGTTTTAAAAATAAATAAACAAAATAATAAATGGCTTATCTCATTATTTTGGTCTACTCTCACATTTAAAAAAAATAAATTATGTTACTACAAATTTTTTGAATTGTGTACAGTTTTTTAATAAGCTAATTTTGTAACAAACGTTTTTGAGAAAATTAGCTGCCTTTTAAATTACCTATCCAGATAAATACATAAATCAGATATAAACCTGCCGTGGCTTCTTTCTTGCTAAATTAATTTCTTCTTATATAAAATATGTATTAATAGAATGTGCACTATATTTTAATTATAGTTTTTAAGAGAGCATTACCATTTTTTTTTCTTCATGATAGTATTTTTATGTTTATGAAAACAGGAACTCTAAACTTTCCCTTTAAGTGAGAGTGGTCCATATCTATGGTTAACGATTTATTGTAATGGAAATGATCAAGATTTATCAAAATTAATAAAAATATTTTTTACTCAAAAATAGTAAATTTTGATGATTTCAAGAACCATAAAAAGAAAAGTACTAATCCCAGCGCAATACAATCATGCCATATAAACAGAAATTGACAAAACAATTTCCATCCACTTTAAAACACACATCTTGAGGGACAAACGCATAAGATGTGGGATTAGGTAACAGGAAGTTGAAGATTTACTGAAACTTCAACCACGACCCCTTGAAATATAACGGTTGATGTAACTGTAGGGACGACAGAGGCTAATTGTTGGTAACCTTAGGGGAAGGGCGCTAGGGATACTAAATGTCAGGGGAGGATAACATTTGCTCAAATGTCAGCCGAAGACACCATAGCTAATCTTACTCATTAGCTAAGTCAGGATATTCTGCACTAATGCGGGGTCAGTCTCAAGGTAAACCAAAAGTTGTGTGCGGGGATCTTGTACGCCCCCTGTTTTACGGTCTGGATTGGTGAATCCGTATGAATTTGATGTACCGAAAATAGATTTTAAGTTAAATCTTTCGATTATAGTCACATGCCTTTATTTTTTGTGAAATAAATTATAATGTGGTGAAAGTATATGGTTGTTCAGAAATTACGTACAAAACACGTGATAGCTTCTTTTCTTGAACTTTTTAAACAATTTTTAAA
>NW_027106521.1:177214-179247 GCF_000696795.3 Halyomorpha halys
TTATTTTTTCCCAACCCTCTAAAACAGAAATAAAAGTGAATTAATAAGTGCATTACTGTGAAAAAAGAAAAAGTAATTCGTGTTGTGTCTTACCTTTTACTACCTTTGGTATTTTAAGGTTACCTGTTATGTTTAATATCACATATGAGCTATCCATTCAAAGGAGCTATTTTAAGTCCGGAGGTGAGGGGCCTCCTTGTGTTGAATGCTCTTTATTGAGTCCATTATTTCTATATATTTATGTTAATCAGCTGTTCGACTCGATCAGCTGATACAGCTTGTCAGCTGTTATCGTGCTTCGGCTGCAACTTCCCCCCTCCCCCCACCACCACCAGTTTACGAAGAATCCTCATAAACTTACACTGCATATTATTATAGCATATAAAAAATTGAAAACTATTTACAATGAGCTATAGCCTTAACCAATAGTCATACAGTACTCGTAAACGCAATGATATACAAAAGAATATATATATTAATAACAAAATACATATATCAATAACACACTCACACAAAATTGCCTAAAGTCAATCTTGTATCTTAAATTAAACTTTAAAATAAAATGAAAAGAACGAGAGGAACTCTTCGTACAATAATATAAAAAAGACTAAATTTACAAAAAAAATATGAAATTTATATATACAAAATTAACAAACAAACTAGCAACAAAAAAATAATAAAATAAAATAAATACATTTCGTGTAGTCCAATCTTCTTGTGGCGATATGAGGACACTCTATGTTGTGATTGCCGGAAGTTTTAATTGTTCAATGTGAACAGTACTCTTTCTAGGATCTTTGACGCTTTCTATTGCAACAATATTATGTTCTGGAATGATGATCACTCTGAATGGGCCCTCATACCTCTGCAGCTCTTTCTCTCTACTACCCACCACTTTCCTATATACTACTGTCCCAATATTTATTTTATCCATCGGGTGTCTGGCATTCAAGTTATGTTGGGCCACTCTTCTATTTTTCCCCTGCAAAACATGTTCCTGACTTTCGCCCACAACTTTTACAAGGCCATCACATTAGCGGCCATTTCATGTTCTCCCGGTAAAGTACTACGGTAGTCCCGTCGACGCCCCTCATCCCAAAAACAATTTCGAATGGGATGTCACTGTGTTTATGGATTGTATGCTGCGACTGCTTGTTCCATCGCGTTTTCAGGCTTTAGTCGTCTTTCTAGCTGGAACGCTCGTAGGTGGTCCCTTAGAGTGCTATGAAACCACCCTATCCCTCCGCGGCTCTTTTGATGTTGAGGGGTGCCACACCACTTCCAATATTCTTATTTCCTCTCTGATGCTTGAGTTGTCAAATTCTCTCCCACTGTCGGAAGAAATTCTGTTGCGTATGCCATAGGATTGAAATCATGTCCGAAGGGCTCGTAAAACCGCCTCCTCTAATCTGTCCTGCCGGGTATGCCATGGCCACCTTGCTGAATACATCAATAATTGAGACCCACTTATAGCCTTTCCAGGTGAAAGAATCCACATGTAAGTCGCTGAGCGGCGCATTTGCGGTAGGGGTCTCTTCTTGAGCTGCACAGGATGGGTGCCGATCATATTTCGTCCTGAGGCACATCTCGCATTTCCCAAGAATCTTTTGGATTGTGCGTTCCATGCCACACCAGAAATATTTGCGCCGCAATGCTTGTAAGGTCTGGTTTAGCCCACGATGATTAGTTTTTCCTTGGTAATAAGCCAAGGATACCTCCTTTTAATGTTCCGGGTCTCGAGGTATCTACGCCGACCTTTTCCGTTGTCCATAGCCGCTGGATCTTTTCCCATACCGTCGCATTTCCTACATATAAATGATGAATCTTACCGCCTTTGGATGCTTCTTTCAGCGCTCTTCATATTTGGTCCTCTTTAACACCCGGTTGTGACCAGATAGTCGAAATGATACTACCACCGTACTTGCTCTATTCCATCTTCAGCAACCTCGTGGCTTTTGTCTTCCAATAATCTGGTACTTCTTATTGTTTTTAATATCCTCTTGTTCCTCCATTTCCGTCGGTCTTTCATCGTT
>NW_027106521.1:179857-182104 GCF_000696795.3 Halyomorpha halys
GTCTGTTGTCAACGTGAGTTGCTTCTGGAAGTCGGGAAACGGTAGTACTGGTTCCTTCTGCAGCTGGTTTATACATTTAAGAATATTGCTTGCTTCTTTCTTGCGTCATTACTATCGAACTACCCTTTTTTTAGAAAATTATAAATGGGTACCAGGTATTCCGTCATATCAGAGACCAACCTCCTGATTCCTTTTATGTCGATCGGCACCGCCATCCGATATAAGGCTGCACCTTCTGCACATCCGGTCTAACCCTTCCTGAGATTCTATGGTATGTCCTAGAAAATTTATCTGTTTTTGTCCAAGCAATGACTTCTCCCGAGACAGTTACAGTCCAAAGTCTCGCATCCTCTGGAACACGCTATGTAGATGCTTCACATGGTTCGGATCCGCATCGCTTCAGTCCAAACGGCATCCTCGTAAATTCGTAATGCCCTCTTTCGAAACTAAAAGCAGTTTTGTGTTGGTCCTCTGGGTGCATACGAATCTGGTGATACCCTACTATCAAGTCTAAGTTACTAAAGATTTTAGCCTCTCCTAGTCTGTCAAGGATATCCTCAAACCTCCGTATCGGGTACTTCTCATCGACGGTATTCTCATTGAGCTTACGATAGTTGATTACCACCCTATATTTTTCCTCGTTCTCACCTGGCAAACCTTTCTTCCGAACTGCCCATAACGGACTATTATAGGGTGACGTGCTGTCCACAATGATTCCTTGTCTTCTTAAGTTTTCGATTCCCTCTCTTATATGCTTCCGGAGTGCCTGTGGGTATCGTCGTTCTTTAACATATGTCACTCTTTCCAGCATTAGTGGAATCTCATGAACCGTCCTTTCTGTTGTACCCAATACTTCTCCTTCATTATAGAAAATGTTGTCAAATTCCGTTGTAATAGGGTCCTTCCAATTCCCTGCCTGCGTTACTGTCCCTACTCGCGCCTTCCCGTCTGTTGTCCGTCTATTGTTTGTTGGCCTCTGTACTTCTTTCGTCTGATTTTAATATTCCATTTCCCATTACTATTATCGTAGCCCCCACCCTCTCTAAATGATCACAACCAATAATCACCTGATAATTCCTAGACATCCTACTCACTATATGGGTTGTTAAAATGTCCCCTTTAGCTCCCCACTTACCCAGTCTAATCTGTTTCTCCCTATCTACACTGCATGGTCCACCCAGAGAGATTAATTAACATTTGCAAAACTTTACTTGGAGTGTATTCCCCTCGCCGCTCAATTTTTCTAGTACTGCCCTACAAGAAATGGTGTTTGAATAGCCCGTGTACAAGAGACAGCTTACTCCTCCGTTCACTTGGATTATAGGCAGACGTGATTCACGTGATAGTTTCTCAACGTGCGGTCGCCTCTCTGCTTACATCATCCTCATATCTCACGTGTCTTCTTCCCTGCTGGTCCTCGCCTCCATGCGCTTTCTCGGCTCCTTTGCTCACAATCATACCTTTGTTCTTCCACTTCGTCTTCAATTTCAGATACTCCTGAAACTTCCGTTGACTCACTTGACGATCCGCAGTTTCTGCAGGTTTTTCCTCCGTACTTTTAGGGCATTGACCTTCTTTGGATCGCCTTCCTCCATATTCCTTCTTCGATAGAAGTATGGGCACTGCCGGGCGATGTATCCTTCGTTTCCACACTCGAAATACCGAGTTCGGGGACACTAGGCCACCAGGTGCCCCCGTTTTGCCACAACCACGACACTTGCGGTCTTCTCGGCGGCTGCAGGTTCTTGGTTTAGCTTCTTCTGATCTTCTGTCCCTGTTCGGCGTTGTCTACCGATCACTATATCTCTTCTTCTCAAGAGCGGCGGAGTAGTGCTTGGCCGATTGTACGAAATCCTCTTCCATTCTGGTTCTTCAACATCTATTCTGGATTCCTTTTCCCGGGCGCTTGTGCCTGTAAGTTCCTCAGCACACTCTCGAAGGAGCGTTCTCTTGGCAGTCCCTCCTTCTTCCACATCTCTTTTGCCCAACAGAATCTTTAGTACATTAGATAGGAATTGCATCCGACCCTGTACCTCCATTATTTCGCTGAGTTTATTGGCGATTCTGATATAGCGTGCCAGGAGTTTTGCGGCATACTGCCCCTCAGACTGTCTCGGTTTCTTCGTCTCCCTAATCATCATAAATATGTTCTCTTCTGGGGCCCACCGTCCTCCTCCAAATACCTTCTTCAATCTTGCCTTGATCACGCCCCAGGGTGTCCCTTATACGTTTGAATTTGATTGAAGA
>NW_027106521.1:183514-184262 GCF_000696795.3 Halyomorpha halys
TTAAGAATTATTTCATATCACCAAATTACTAACTGTGTAACTTTCTGAATGGAGTTCAGAGATAGTGTAAAGGAATATCTTTACCTAGCCTCGGGGTAGAAGTCGCGGGACCTATGAAGCATTAGCAGAGGTCTCACACTAAAAAACTAGAACTGTCCGTACGCGGTGAAGAGCCTCATCCTGCTAGAGGTGACCTTACTCGAACAAATCAAAGCGGATGTAGACTAGGAAGTCGACAAACATCCTCCAATACAAGGCATAAAAGATTTGACTTTGGATGTATTTGACATATTAGAAGTCGAGATTCAATAAAATAAGCGGAGAAAAGCAATAATCTGGGAAGGAGACCAAGAGGAAGATAGAAACAATCGAGTCCTCGGCAGGCTCTATTAATCCAGGTCCTCCGAGGTTAAGACGAGACTCGAATTTGTTAAACCTTCCCTGAATGAAGAACTTTAAAAGTAAAATTAAAGGATACCCACTCAAGATAAGCAAGCCCATCTATTGCAAAAATGTTGATAGTACAAGAGCTGCAATCATGATTAATAGTAATATTAAATACTTTGTGATAACAGATTGTATATAACAAGACCTAGTTGCGGAGGCAATAGAGGTGTCTACGGAAGGAGAAATGAAAAACATGTATCTCGCATCAGCCAACTTCCCAGGAGATAAGGACGAGGTCCTTCTGAAAGAGATAGAAAACGTCATTAGCCATTGCAAAAAGAATAAAAAGGAATTTATACTA
>NW_027106521.1:184312-184813 GCF_000696795.3 Halyomorpha halys
CTAGCACGGCCAGTTTGATTTAGTTTTATTCCATTACTATTATATGGTGTATAATCGTGTAACCATGATGGAAGTGCAAAATTATCTTCTGTTAGACACCTCTCTACAGAACATAACACTGAGTTCCTTCCAATAACTTCGCATTCATTACTGGTAAATTTAAGTAAATTTTTAAATCCATTTATATTGCAAAAGATCAGTCTACATTATATTTTTTGAAAAATATTAACCTTATTGGAAGCCTTGATATGGTTTTGAGACCGAGTGACACTGCGAGAGTGACCGATATGTTGTCAGGTAGGTATCTGGTCATTTGAAACAGTTGAAAGACTCCTAGAACGAAATCTGAATTCAGCCAGTCTTTCTTCAGTTTTTTTTTTATTGAAGATACTTCTTTCAACCCTGGAAACGACTGCTGCCCTAAGCACCTCCACATCCTCACTGTCGAGGAGGTTTTCGGCTGTCTTCGCATCTATTCGACTAATCAGTGGATAACCCCCT
>NW_027106521.1:186287-188076 GCF_000696795.3 Halyomorpha halys
TCAATGCTCACAATACACTATACGGCAGTACGGACACCAACAAAAGAGGTTAGGAACTCTTAATTTATTTAATGTCTTAATTTATTTAATAATACAGATATAGTAAATATTGGAAGTGTATAGTAAATTAGAAAAAGTAATGGAGATTATTAAGGGCAAGCTACGTAATGGGATAGATCCCAAAAATATACAGAGAGACTAACGTGGTATTTATACCGAAAATTGGAAATCACCCTAAAGATAATCTAAAGGCGTAGAGACCAATGAGTCTCACTTCAGTAATACTCAAGATAATCCAAAAAATAATGGATGTATACTCAAATAGTTAGGGAACTAGGCTTCAAATTCCAAAACCAAAGATGGAAACTCGCGAAATATGGGCTCAAAATTAATTTTTAAAAAGGTTTTAAAGAATTAAAGACTTGGTCAAAATCCAAAATTACATCGTAAATTCCTAAACTACTCGATAGAATATTTTGTAAAGTCATAAACAGACAGACCGTTAGAAGCGTTATCGTCGAAATTCAAAATACTGTAACCAATAGTGGATAAAGACGTCGGACCAGCGTCTTGGAAAGTAAAGTTTGAAACACCTGTAAAATCGAAGCGCGTAATTATCAGCGCAAACAAGACAAATTTCGTAATACAATCCAAGTGAGACTCTCAGACTAACGTACAAATTTGAAGTAGGTACGATATGGCTACAATACGTAGATAAAGTAAGAATTACTTTTTGTTAATTGGCCCAAGCAGTTCTTGATAAATTAAATACTTATTAAACCCCAATGGGCAACAATTTATAAGTAAATATTTTGTGAATGCAAATTAATTAGAAAACAAACAGTTAACAAGAAAAAGCTTAGTAAGTGTTATCCTTTCACTGAATTCTTTTAGAAAAAATCCTGAATAAATCTTATTTTTAAGTTTATATAAAATATAAATATATATAAACTTAACAGAAAAAGTTCAGAGGATTTCGTGCTCGGGTATTAACGGGGCAATTAGTATACATGCAAACATACCACACAAAAGCCATAGAGATAACGCTGAACATAACTCCACCCATATTTGGCTCTAGTAATCCCACTCAGAATACAGTGTACCTGAAAATGTAAACCAGGTGACTATAACGGACACATAAAAATCCCCAACGAGCTTGAGAGAATCACCTCATTAAGTGATTACTTACCCAAAAAATTAGACATCGAAAAGAATTTCAAAGTGAATATACAAGACAAGGAAGTATGGATGAGGTGAGGACCCAAATTCAGAAAAGGAGCTCTAGTCTAGTACACAGATGAACCAGCTAAGGAAGGGAAGACCTTGCCTTTTACAGATTACAATACCTAAATCAGGCAATAATTGACCCTAAAGACATCACTAGGATCAACCCAAAAGACCAATTGGCTTCGTTAGAAGTATCAAATTGGGATCTCTAGAAAAGTAAGGGATAAACTCACAAAAGATCTTAATGGGTAAAGGTGAAAAAGGATTTTCCATTCCTTTAATGTAATAGTATTAAGAACCTTCTGAATCTTTCAATTTAGTTTTTTTTTCATAAGAAAATTAATAAAAACATATCGCACCCGAATATTCGATGCCAATACCACCAATCGCTGTCAATAAGCATATGTGCAGTGGTGCCTGTCCAATCCCAAATCCACCAGATCAGTTACAATACGGTCGACACCTAGGATGTTTACCCGTCGGTTCAGTGTTTATTAACATTTTAGGGATCCGTTCATATTAACTCCTACAACCGTCCTCTTATTCGCCAAATTTAGCTTTT
>NW_027106521.1:188457-189462 GCF_000696795.3 Halyomorpha halys
CTGAATAGTACAGCTAAAGTAAAAAAAAAAAAACTCTTAGTGCTGAAACGATTGTTTAACGTCCAAGAGTTAAAAATAGAAGTAAGTGATTATTAATAATAAGTACAAAGGCGTACTCAGGATCAACATTACGCGAGAATGAAACCAAAATTTTAAGAAAATTATATATAATTAGAGCAATGTTTTATTAGTTATTACAATTATTTTTGTAAAAAACAAAATCATTTTTATTAAATTAATAATTTTGTTGACATCAAGCAGCTGCTCCCTCCTCCCCCCCCCCTTTGGATACGCCTATGAATTATAGCAGTGCTTAATTAGTTATTACAATTATTTGCTTTAAAAAAAGGAATTTTTATTAAATTAATAATTTTTTTCACTTCTAGATGGGGGGGGGGGAGGCAGCTTCCTCTCCTGTCTTCATCTGGGTATCCCATCAATAAGAACATAAATACATGTACTTGAAAAATATGACAATTTAAATGGCATAAGCTGAATTCATAGAAAAGAAAACACCGCTGGTGAACTGCCTTTTAGGGTTTTCTATTTAAGTTTTAACCAAGGAACACAGTTTCTTGAAAGCGATGCTGGCCTAAAGTAAGGCTCCTTCAATTGGTTTGCTAATTAATTAAACTTATGGCCTCAGAGCCTTCTTGAATTTCCTTGACGAGAGGCTTCTGCTAAGCATTACTCTAGAGTGAGATTTCGAATACCAACATCATTTCAGAAAGAAGGTAAAAATAAAAGGATGGATGAAAATGAATACCCTTGATTAGGCCGTATCAGGCTGATCTTTTTTAAAGCTTCTAAATCCTAAGTCTTTTAGTCTAATTAAAAATACACCTTGTGTCAGGGACTATTCCAAAACCTAAAGTAGATTTTTTTTTTCAATTCAACTGTTCGTATTTCATTATTTATAAAAGAAAAATATATAGAAAAAAAATTACTTTTATTCCGTCATAATATAAAATATCTTATATAGAATGATTATGACATTTCTTCGAT
>NW_027106521.1:189928-191635 GCF_000696795.3 Halyomorpha halys
TCTTATTGATGACTATTACAGCAATAAATAAATGTTTATTTCTACGGGTTATATTTTTATAATTTTCAATTTCAGTTATTAAAGGATATAATGAGTCAGGGCAAGATCGGAAGAAATTATGAACCAATTCTACTCTTGCACGCTGTATATATCTAATTCTGGATGCATATTAGTTATATAGTATGGATAGTTGTTTGCTTATATTTATTAAAATATGCAATCATTTCATACATTATTTTTCTAACGTTTTCTAATTTTAAATTTATAAGCTGGTCGAGTTTATTATTTAAGGTGACTCCTTAGTATTTTACGAATTTTGCAAAAAGGGATAGGAGAATCATTTAAAACTGTGTTCGAAGTTAGTATAAGTAGTTGTTTTGCGACTATGATTATGGATCGTTTTTCAATGTTTATAGGTAACTTCCATTTTTTTGAACTTATTTATGACTAACATTGGACTTAAACTCATTGAATAATAATGGACTTAATCATGATCCTTGCAGAAGAAGGTTACATGTTACGTGAAGGTCAATCATTGACAGAACCGAAGAAGGTTGCATACTATAGGTCTGTTCCAACAACCACTTCTGACTGTCCTGAGTATGCGCAGTACAGGTTTTGGGAAGAAAAACCCATACCACGCATGCTCCCTATAACTCCGTACTTATAGCTCTTGAGGTCTGTTCCAACAACCACTTCTGACTGGAGGATGCCTGGTACGAGTTTTCCTCCCGAATCCTGTACTGCGCATGTTCCGTACAATTCTGGATAGTTAAAAGTGGTTGTTGGAACAAACCTTCGATGGTTTTTTTTAAATGCATGACATACTTAACTACATTATTATTTTTTTTAATTGTTTTAATACTCACTCAAATGTTTACGTTTCCTCAGTACTTCATTGTTTTTTTAATATACAAAAAAAAGTAAATATCTCTCAAAACTTATTGTAAAAATTAATTGTTCAAGTATTTTATAATATTTACTTTTTTTTTTAATCTACATATGAAAATTTGATATTTAAGTCGAGTTTCAACCTCGACCTTCCTTTTTATTTTATTTTGTTAACATAAGAATAAGCTTTGTACCAATCCTCCTAAAATAGTTTAGTTTGTAATTTCTTATAATAGAACAGTACAATTTTCTAGTTAACCTTAGAATTGTACCCTAATTCCATACTTTTATTTGTACTGATGTGTAAATTTTACTTATATAAGTAAAGAACATGTTAACAGTACAAAATAAGTAATTTTAGACATAATAAACAATGATTTCATAAATAAGTATATATAAATATAAAAGGAAAACAATTTATTGAGGGAATATAGTCTGGGTAGTGGTTAAAGGTACAAAAAATTGTAAAAAAAAAAAAAAAAAAAATATTTATTAGTAACCAATGTTTCATCCCACTTTGAAGGCTTCATCAGGTTTGAGTACTGGATATTTCAGAGTGTAAATTTGAAATTACACTCTGAAATCTCCAGGACTCAGCCCTGTAAAGTGGGACGAATCATTGGTTTTAATAAATAAATTTTTTTATTGCTATGTATTTTTCATGACCACCATCTGGACTATCTTCCAACAATCTATTGCACTACGATTATTCATCTTACAATATCGTTTTCATTTCAATTTAATACATCTGAAATTTTAGGAAAATTTTGTTCAAATAAGTCTTCTGAATAGTACAGCTAAAGTAAAAAAAAAAAA
>NW_027106521.1:192564-225985 GCF_000696795.3 Halyomorpha halys
CTCCTAAAAATGAAATGTTAGCCCTACAATGTCACCAAAATACCAAGCCCCAAAATTTCCCAACTTACTGAAGCTAAAGAAAATTCCAACCTATCTTGGGGCCCTATAAGCCCTCTCAGTTTCAATTGTATCAATGCTTTTGTTTCTTATTTTTTGTCACTAGTAGCATCTATAGGTGGTATCGATTATTGATACATTGACCTTACATAAGGATAATATCGATGAGACAGCATCGCAACAAAAAGCACTCAATGTTAATACAGATTTCAATTTACTTCTGCCATAGTTAATCACACTTCTATAAACATAATACTTATACCAAATACCTTCTTGTAACACAAAGTAATTACGAGCCAGAAGATATGTTCTTAATATTCAAATAGAGCAGTGATCAGACATTTCAATCAGTCTCATTGTGAGAAAATTAAAATATTTTATATCTGAGACTAACAGTAAAATAATTATGTAAGACAGATTTATCAAAATTAAGAAAAACTCATCTTCATCAGCTAGTAAAACCCACATAGGTCAAGTCTTATAATAGCAACAATCTCCAAGTGTTTCAGCATTGTGCTAATGTTGTCCAGCACCTTGCTTCCAAGTCAAAGTATAAAAAATACAAAAATATATTCAAGATATAATTCAAATATAAGCATGTCAAAATAATAACATAATCAAATAAACAGGTGTGAAACAAGGTAATCAGTCTCATTTGTAGGAGTGATTCCAAGCTGTGACCAGTGGTCCTCAAAATTTAAGCTTGTCACATGAGTTTAATGAAAAATATGTTCCAACCCATCTTTAATTTTGAAATAAATTTTCAATTTAAAGTTTACTTAATATAATAGAAATGTTTTTCATTATTTACATTATAACAGAAAGGGATAGCTGTGAGTTAAAGTTGGCAGAAATGTAAAAGTACTTCAATCAATCTGAAAACAATTGGGTATACTCTCTTATACACTTTGCTAGATTGAAATAGGAGAGGATGTTTTGAAAAACAGAATTTTCAAAAATATGCTGTCTTATTGCAATGCCTTCCCTCATTTGTTATAAAAATGGAAAATGCTCCCTGTATTTGCAAATAATGAGCAATAAGAAAAAAGTTTGGATATTCACTTTAACAATAAGGCTAGGGAGCTTGATACAAGTCGTTTGGGCATTCAAGTCTCAGTCAATGTTCACACTTGTGTCTGGATATCATTTCTCTGAGAATAACACATAATACTGTAAAACTAATACTTACATTAATATCTTAAGCCTCATAAAAAGACAACTTGTCACTTGGCCAGATTCGAGACTATCGCTATTCATTTTATAAAATATAGACCAGAAAATGTTTTTGTTTGGCAAGTTTCAAGTAATTCGTAACAAAAAAAAGTCAAACACAACATATAGTGGAACAGCCCACATTATAAATCCAACTCAACTTATTATCAATGGAAGTTACTTAGTTATCCATACAACCAATAAGTTATAACGAGGAAATTTTCAAATTATTTCCAAAGGCTTTCATCTGATAAAATAACATAACAGTACTATTGTAGTCCTGATGAAGATTTAATTTGGATATAATGTTGACATTTTTAATCAAGCAATTAACTATAACTGGAGAGGATTGAGGAAGCATTTATTGTGTAATATTTCAAAAAAAACTAATTATAATGTTGATCTATAATTTTTTCTTCTGATTTTATAAACCAATTATTAATGTGTGAATTCATTCAAAATCATATGGATTTAGAGAAATTAAATTTTTAAAAAAAATATGAACAACTTAGAAACACTTGAGCAAATATTTATTGTCACAAACCCTCAGAATATTATTACAAACTGATCTTGAAAGAATAATGTGATTAGTAAGCTATAATCCATGAGGGAATATTTTTGGTACAGCTGACTAGGTTTCCTCTTTTAAAAAAAACTGGTTATAATAATTAAAAGTACTTACAACAGCCTTTTATAACATCATAAACCCAACTATAGGTACTACAAATGAAAAAAAAATTACTAAGATAACAAAAGTTCCTACAAAAATAAAGAGAGTACTCCAACTTTGAACTTAATAAAAAATAAAGAATAACAAAATAGAAAAAAATTACTAGATATAGTATTGTTTGGATCTCATAAAAATAAATTCACTTGACAATTATAAAACCAATTCAAATGATACTTCACAGAATTGTTATAGTTTTAACCTTATTTAATATTATTATTTTAGATGGTCATCCATAACAAAATAGCTACTTGAGAAATAGATAATTTATAAACAGAGCTAGAAAAAACAAGCAGCTACAGAATACTACAGATAATGAAATGTTCAGTAAACTATTAACAAAGAAAAAACATTTATTACCTTCTATTTCAAAAATGTTACAAGTAAATAATTATATATGTACAGCATATTTTACAGCAGACATTTAAGAAATATATCACAGACAATGTATTACACTCTCTTCAAAGTACATAATTTAAAAAAAAAAAATTGAACAATTTTAAACAAGCTGTTCCTTATTTCTTTTAAAAAAATTATAACTTCATAAATGTCAATAATCAAAAAATATCAATGAGTGTGGTTTGGATTTTTTTTTTATAAATAATTAACAACTAAGATATTCATAACAAACTAAAATTTGAACTAGCAGCAAAAAAATATGGCAAATAACAACCTCACTGGCCTAATAAATAAACAGTATAAAACACCTTACAGGTTGATGCTATATATTTCAATGTTTGAAAATAAAGCAGCAAGATCAGTGGTTTTAAACATAACATTCTTGTAAGACATTCCTAAAATTAAGAAAATTCAGTTTGTGCCAATTTTCAATAAATTTAAATTACTTTCAATACATCTATGTGATGAGAAAAAACTACTAAAGACTACATGAGAAAATGGATGTAATTTTAGAATACTTGTCAAAATTAAATACTAATAGCTAAAGTAAGCTGCTTTACAAAACATAAAATAATATTTGAATGCAATTCATACATTTTAAAATAAATATTTGCAAGATAATTCTAAGCAATTCAATTTCGCATCAAAGGATGACTATGTTTCAAGGAAAATAAATTTTTGACCTCTAGGATAAGCGTTCAATGGAAATGTTGGGATATCAAGAACATTCTGTACACCTGCAACAAAGTATAGTTAATTATTCACACACAAAAAAAAGTATTTTATTTAAAGTAATTATATTTTGAATTGTATTTTCATTTAGAAGTAACTTTGTTTCATTTTCATGTTCATTTACTTTTAAATTATTGCTTCATTTTATTATAATCACTTTTAAACTATTTGTATAATACTATTGTAAAGTTAAGGTCAAAACAGTGTATATAAGTTAAATTCCCAAAACAAACAAATATATCTGCCATTAAATCTGCATGATAGGTGAAAAGAAATAAGATGATCTGAAAACTTGCCAAGTAAAAATAGTGGAATATTATTATTTTTTTTACGAGATGAATATACCTTACAACATTGAATAAATTGAATCTATTTCATTTTATGTCCTTAATTAAATACAGGTCAATGTCAACAGTGACCTACATTTCCATTACCTGTTTTCATACATTAACAATGTTAAAAAAACACTATTCTAGATGAAATCAAAATTAGTATTTTCATAGTTTTAATCATCATAGAGTTTTATAGTTGTAATGATAAACTTACCTAAGAATGACTTTTACTATTATATTTAAATTCTTTTAAATCTATTCCAGCAGAAAAAGTCTGAAAAAAAGATATAGATACAAAACAATTCATAAGTTATTTAAGGGTAAAAAAATAAAGTAATACAAAACATTAAAAGAGTTTTTCGTACCTTTAGTATAAAAACTGTAATTATTTCTTCAGTTGACTGGTACTCTCTTCAAACTGTTTTGAGAATTTATTTAATGAACACTGAAAGTAAACATGACAAACATACTCCAAAGCATATTTGAATGACTAGGAATTTCACTGATGTTAATTTATTTATTCATAGCATCAATATTTCCCAAAATAAATAACATTCATCAATGATATAACTCAATTCATTTATTAGGTTTTTTAATATTATTCATATGGTTGGCAATTAAAATCTCATGACCCCATTTAGGTAAATTTTAGAGAAAAAATAAAAGATTGCATTAAAAAATATATGAAGTGATAAAGATTTAGTTTCAATAGTTTTCACTACATAGAAAAATTCCATATAAATTGATAGAATAGAGATATCTATAAAATTTCAAGTCACAGACTTCTAATCATAATGGTTTTTATTTCATCCACGAATGGAGTTATGAGGTATTTATTGCACACCATTGAATTCTGCTTACATGTTTAAATATACTATCCTAACCAATAATTCACTAAACATCCAAAACTACATTTCTATTTTACAGACAAAACATCGATATTTATCATTATTCATTTGATCAGACGCAGAATACAAATAATTAAAAATAGTCAGTTTATAGTCCGAGCCAAAATTAATGCAAGGGACTACTTACAAAATAAAGTTTCCAAGGAATAGAAAAGTACAAAATAACTAAAATGATCCTCTCCAATATTTTTTTAAAAATTAATATAGAAAGTACAATCACGATTAGATTTTACAGTACAGAATTGATTCAATCCGATAAAAAACTTCTAATAATTTGTACGTGTTTAAAATTAAGTTGTCATTTCAGTCTGAAATGAAACTATTTCACTAATAAAAAAACCTATATCAACATTGAAAATTAAGTGCTTGTAGTTAAAATAATGAATAGCATGAATTTGAAAAATTAAAGTGATTACTTCTTCAAAGATTTTAAAGACAATGAATACAAGTACTTGTAAATTTGATAATAACTAGAAATTCATTATTATAGGAAAAACTAACTTTTTGAAATAAGAATAATTATTTATTAGATCACATACAAATTCAACTATTTAAGCTAAAAGAAATTTTCAACATTAAATAAAAAATGAGTTCATACTTTGATACATAAATTACAAATTTAAAAAGTGCAGCCACTCTAGCAAGTTCTTCTTTATTAAATAGGGATTTTAGAAGAGAGGAAATAGTACTAGCTAAGAATAGTGACAAGAGCATCAAAAAATTTTGGTCGGTCAGACTGTTTAATTTTTATAACAGATGTATCAAAATAATTTAATAAAGGTTCTATTCCAACTATTTCCGAAGCACGCTCAAAAGCTTTACCAAAAAAATTTCTAGGAAAAAGTTCTGAAGCTGGAGGTATGCCTAATACAATACACTTATCATCAGTGCAAGATGCAGATGCAATCAAAGGGAGTAAACCAGTTTTTTTACTTCTTGATACTGAAGCATAAAAATTCAAAACATATCTTGCTAGAGTTAACAAAGTAATTGGTGTAGAAAACATTTTACCTTCTGCTCCATTTTCATTCAAAACAAAATACAAGAAAGGACCTGCAGATATTACTTGATTGAGATCCAGTATTGTTTGAACTTCTTTATAAATAGAAGCAAGTAACTTCTTAGCTTTTTCAATTCCATTATTTAAATTTTGATATTTGTTTCGAGATAAACTATCCATAGCATGAAGGAATCTGTCACCGGCAGAAGAATCATTTAACTCACAATTATCTAAAATAGCTAACAAACCATAAACATAATCAGCAGATTGATAACAATTTCTAAACCCATGGGACAGAACAAAACAAGTATATATTAAATTTTCTAAACCATATTTAGAAGTGACTCCTTCCACCATTGAATAAAATTCATTACGTAAGTTAAAATCCATCGATGTATAATTTTGAAGACTTTCATTCAAAGGTAAACCAACTTCAGCTAACAGTTGATGAAGACGTTTTTCACCTTGAGCAGTCCATAGACGTAGTTTGATAGCAGTAATCATGGAATAACGAATACTAGCTTGAACAGTCCAATGTCTGTACAGCAATAGTTTTAAATCTTTTTGAGTAGTAATTTTAAACATATCACTTTTTTGCCTATCCACCATAGCAGGCGCTAAACGTGCCAAATGCAGCTGAAGAACAGGAAGTTCAGATGCATATTTACTTTCCTCAATTAATCCGAAATGTAACTGAAAAGTTAAACCTATTATAGCCCACCATAAGCAATCTATATTTTCTTTACCTAAACGCCATAAAAGTTCATAGACTATTAAAGAACTAGCTCTGCCATAAAACGAAAACTGGGTATACTCAAACATAATTCTATTTCTTTTATCAACCCATTCCTTTTTCTCCCTTCTTTTCTTAATCTCTTCTTCACCGAGTTCATCTTCAGATCCTTCGGATTCGGCATCTGAATCAAGGAATATGTCTTCAAAGTCAGGTATATGTTCATTTTCTTCAGCCTTACCAATTATTCTAACTTGTGATCTACTATAAACATTACAAACATCAGTTGGTTTATGGCTATCAACAATAAATACAATGACATCTTCATCAGGCTGCAACGTTTCAACAATATCCACAGTACCACCACAATTTATAAGAAGTATAAACTTTGATTGTTCAGAATAATTAGCATATATCTCTTGCAGCTCTTGTAATCCCTCAACAGTAACTAAAGTATATAGAGTTGAGATGCATTTGAACAAATTCTGAAATATTTTACTGGCACATATTGCATCAATATCATTGTTGACCAATAAAAGTATATGTTTTCCATGAATCAAGTTGTAAAATTCTTCGTTAATGTCTTCTACAAACATTATTTTCGAATATCATACAGAACCAATTTCATCCTTGATACCAATAACAGAAACATTGCTTTTTTTAAACAGTCTTCACTAGATTCTCAAGTTATAGTATACGAGAAAATGTATTATAGAGTAAATACACTAAAAAACTAAATTTCAACTGCTGCATTAAAAACTTATATCTACAAGTTTCAAACACTATCTCACTCCCGGGCACTACCATTCAACATAAACAAGGGGTAAAGCATTTCAGTAGGTAATGCTATGCCAGTGCCTTCCTTTTTGCCGCCAATAAAATATGTCCACCATTTTTAAATGAAAACGTAACTAAATTTTTTTAAAAATCAATAATACTTTATTTTACTGTAGAATATCTTAAAATGCATAAAATATATTACTAAAAATATATATTGTATAACTAAGAAATATATTACATAAAGTATATTAGTTAGCTTTATTTACAATTTAACAATAATTCGTCAAGATGTCCGTTAAAACTTATGTTGTTCTTGAGAGTTATGTTTATAAAAATAATCTTTTTAACAGGAGCTAGAACATAATTTAATGCTTATGTTATTTTGGAATTTGCTTCTCACTAACTTACTAATAAAAACCTTTTTATAACTGTTAAATCATCAATAAAACTGTCACACGCGTAAGTTTGAAACAATCAAGAATGCGATTGTCATACAATTAAAAAGAAAAAAAATCGATGCAATATTCAAAAGATATCTCGCCCCACATTTTTTTTTGTAAAATAAGTTTTTCTGACAGACATGTCAAAAATATTGCATTGATTTTTTTTTTTATTTTAAAAATGATATAAAGATTTGGTGTACAGCCTTACTGGTATCTTAAGCAACAAAATTGACTTTAATGAATGGTAATTGATGGAAATGTTTACAGAAGAACAATTCTATATTTGTAAGGGATAATGCTGAAAAAAAAGAAGTCAAAACATGGCTGTAAAAGAAGTCAAAAATGAATTTATAATATTTTGTGGAAAGCATATTAAAATTATTGGAAATAAAGACTTGTAAAAAACTAAGAATAGAAAATTCAAGTTGGTCACACAAACCATAGGTGATTATCATAGAATTTTAATTTACAAAAAACCAAAACATTACTTTTTAGAAGTGGATATATTGACTAATGATAGAAAACTCCTCAGTTGATTTTATTTTTACTTTTTTAAAAAATAAATATTGTATAATAAAATTACAATTTAAATAAAGAAAAATACCAAAAGAAATAAAGGCCATTTGATTTGTTGCAAAAGATACTTTTATTATTTTTTATTTCAAAGAAGATTGCTGCTTTAGGAAACTTTTTCAATCATGTATTATATTAAATACATCTTGTTTTTAATATAATATAATATAATGATATATCTTGTTTGTTGTTTTATTATTTTAAATATTTTAATATTTGTTATATAGGGGAATTTTTTAATCAAATGAAATAGGGGTTGTGAAATAGAAGGGAAAGAAAAAAAAAAAGGAATAAATCGAAAAACTTGTAGTTAGTTTGTAGACTGATATTAATTGTAAAAGAAAAGTAAAAGAAAACTGTGGAAGAAAAAAAAAATGTTATCTATGTATTACATTATATCATGTAAAAATATGTAACCTATATTTGTCCAGTTACGGATTGATCAGTATGCTGTGTAATGTAGCAACCCGATGTATTTGGGCAGCATGAATTAATAAAGTATTTCTTTCTCTCCTCTTCATGTATATATTACTTTAAGAAAGAAATGACAGATTTTTATTTTAAGATTTTTTTATTACCAAAACAATTTATTTTTATTGCAGCTACAATAAGTTTACTAATTAAACTGTCAAATTGACCGATAATGATAAATTATTTTTAATATTTAAATGATACAATATCACAGATGACTAGGCCTTCCAGGGACCCTCAAACTCTCATCCTATTGTTATCTAGTATGACAACAATGTGTGTTTTATCTGAGAATAAATAATGGCTCCTCTAAAGCAATAACCATTTTTTACAGTTTCTGTTACCTCCTGAGTCCTATTTATTGGTGGGCTGTGTAAGAGTCTTCTACACCTAAGGTTATCTTCATGAAGGCAATTTCAAACAGTATAGTCACTCACTATTGTCCTTATAATATGTTGTAGCAGATGGAGTACATTCCCGGCTGTTGAGTTTTGGTACGTTTTGGCATTTAGGATGATAGGACGGTCTTCAGTTTGACTAGTTTTATATGATAAACTACTACAATGTCTGTTTACAATTGTACTATTAATCCAAAATGTAGTACAAAGCCCTTTTACATTACATTTTAGCTTGTTGATAAGGCTTCCTTCCTCAAAGCAATAATTTGATTGTGTTTTTCTGAAGTGAAAAAATTCTGCACATCATGAAAAGCTTATAAAATAGCACAGGTTCAATTTAAGAACATCAAATCTTAACTAAACTCAAATGATAAATTGGCTGGCAATCAGAGTTTTTTAAGGAATTGTCTTGTTTTGGCTGTGTTGCTATCTTGAAACTCCTCTATATTTATTACTCCCTATATCTGTGCTGTTGAGATCAAAAGTGTCTTTGATGTGACTTATTGGTATTTTGGAAAGATGAGGGGTATGCAAAACTTTTTTTGTCATGTGTGTTATAATTAATAAGTTTAAAAAAATGTATTACAATAATGGATTAAAATGGTTTTCCTTAAGTTGATACCAAAATATCAGATGTTTAGTTTATGTTTTACGTTCAAATATATTATGAAAGTTTTTACAGGAAAAAATGTCAAAATATATTCTAAATGGCATAAATTTGTTATGATGAGTAAATATATACGTTATTTAGGTTTGACCTTAATAACTTTCCAAGTAACTTCTATGTTTTAAGCATCCATTTCCTGATTTCCCAACATCAAAGAGTTAGAAATCCTTTGTGTTGAGCAATTCATAAGGAGTAAAATTAAAGATGACAATAATGAAAGGAAACACAATAGAAGTTCCTATGTAGAATTATTATTTTATACACTTTATTATCAATTTCAATTTGATTTGTTTTTATTCTTATTTATACTTATTCTAAAATCTAATAAATAAGGAGTTTTGTTGGTTAAGGTTTAAATAATTTTTAAAATCTGTAAAATAAAATTTATTTTTATTAAGTAATATGCATCAAATATTATATATAATTATGTTAAATAGTTATTATAGTAATAATAAAACCATACTCATAATATAAAATTATAATTATAGTAACAATATGAATTTATAATTTACACTAATAATATAATATTAAAATTTAAAATAAACCATAATAATTATACTAACAATCATTAAATTAATCATTTTCACACTTTCTACATACTGAAGATTCTATTTTTTCCACCATAGATTTTGTCTAAAACATACCTAGCATAAACAAATGAAATAAATATCAGAATTTCTTCCCCGTGTAAGACTTTAATTTTTATGTTCTAATTTTTTGTGTTCTGTACAATTTAGATCATACATCACATTTGAACTGTTTGGAATCCTGGAATTCATAACAAAAGATGAATTATAATTATCAACTCCCGTAGAAATAACCACTTTATGAAAGAAGTAGAAGGTATTTAGGGTGTCAAATAGCAATTCCCATGTAATCGCTAGTGATTAACATATTTCTGTATTTATTTTGTATTATTTTAAGACTTTTTAAATAAAAATAAACAAATTATGAAAGCAATGTTTAATATTAATATTCCCATTGAAATTTTATAGTTTTTTAGATATTATTCTAGAATTACCACTACTTAGAATTACTTTTTTTCAACCAGAATGTGTTTAATCCCTCAAAATTGAAATAATAAGGGAATCTAGAAAAACACAGGATTAATTCTAAAATAACAATATTTTATGTAATTTTTATTAGAATTCTGTGAAGGTAATCCCAAAAGAAAGTTCTCCAGAATTTTTTAGAAATACAAAATATTGTTTCTATAATATTAACACCATTTAAAAGCTTGATTGTTTCTTTAGTTTTCTGCATAACTGCCACTTAAATGGATACCTTACCATACCAGTACTACTAAGCACTTAAGGTGTTGAACCTTATTTATCACCTCCTCATCACACCTGAATCCCCTTCTGACCAACTTTTCTTACTGCGTGACAAATCCAAACTATAGAGAAAGAATCTGAAATATGTAGCAGATACAAAGACTGCAAAGGAAAAAAAAAAGTTTGTCAGTAAATTCATAGTAACAGTGTCTTAGGATCGAAAGAGAGATTTTTTAACTAACTTCATACAAACACAATAAAGTTAAATTATATAATATAATTTATTTATTTAATTAAGGTAATAGGTAAAAGGACGTGGTGGCCGTGCGGGGTGGGGCATAGGTCCCAGAGCATCAAGTTCGGGATGTTGTGGGTTTGGTTCCCACCTGGGGCGGTTAATTTTATTTCTCGGCCCTGAGCAATGAATCTTGACATTATTACATGTCGGTAACTCTGGCAGCTGCCATGGGTTCCCAAAAAGGACCACTAGTCCCACTAGCTGGAATACTTCCCCCCACCAGATAACAATAGGTAATAGATAAAAATTAAAATACTATACAAATTAATTATTTTATACATTCTTGTTTGAGAGTGGTTTAGTTTATTCTTAATTTAAAACAAATTTGATCCTTTTTTTCTCTCAACTTTATTCTTTACAACTTTTCCAACGTTTCGACCCTCAGGCCATTCTCAAGGATACCTACATATTGATGTCATATCCTTTTTCAAATCTTAAAAATGCAGGCTAATTGCCTTTGTCCCATATAACCTTTTCTAAATAATTTTTTCCTAGATTTAAACCTTTTATAAAACACTTTTATTCCTTCCTTCATTCTTAAGTCGCAAATGTGAATGAAGGAAGGAAGAAAAGTGTTTTATAAAAGGTTTAAATCCAGGAAAAAATTATTTAGAAAAGGTTATATGGGACAAAGGCAATTTGCCTACATTTTTAAGATTTGAAAAAGGAAATGACATCAATATGAAGGTATCCTTGAGAATGGCCTGAGGGTCGAAATGTTGGAAAAGTTGTAAAGAATAAAGTTGAGAGAGAAAAAGGATCAAATTTATTTTTAATTAAGAATATACTATACAAAATTTAATCTACATGGATTTGATTGGACAGGGACAAATGTATAAATGAGTCAAATGTTTAAGTGATTTGAAAAATGGCACCAGTTGTATCATAAGACATAAAATTATTTTCTGTGGTGTTCTCAATTTCTGATAACTGCTATCAAGGAAAATGGCAGGAACTTTGGAGCAACCTAACTTGACATGTTTGTAAAGAATACAAGTGTTTAAAAACAAGTGTTTCCACTTGAGTAGGAAGTACTTTCGTGTTTGGCATTGCAGAGAAGTGTGTTCATGTCCAAATATATTCTTTATCTCTTTTGTTTATCAGATTATTCCATTTTTTCTATTGTTGTCCACAATTAATTCCTTAGAAAATACTTCAAATATGAGAACTAAAGGTCATTTACTCATTTGCCCAAACTGACTAGGGAAATGAGTACCATGGAGTACTTTTTAAAAAAATTCAGAGAAGTATAAATGTAATTAAAAAAATTCATATCATTATGTAATCCACATTATATTCTAAACATAATGAAAAAAGGTAAATGTAATTACAATTACCATCCTACAAATGATGGCTAAAAATCATTGTTGCATTTTTGTGATGCTATTAACTCAATCCATTCGAGGTAATACCTAATATGTATATGATGTATGACATATATAATGTGTAATAAATGATAAAGTTGGATTTATTTAATTTAGTAATTTATAATAACATTAAAAAGATTTTTTTTTTAGATACATAATCATTTAAGTGTGAAATCATTCAAATTTTAATAATAGCTACAAAGTCAGGTTTTCTTCTTATTTTACTAAACAAATGTTTTATCACCATCATATACTCTCCCCCACTTATTTTATTTTCACCTATGGTTAAATGGGAATTTAATGTACATGTAACGTTTTCCTTAGTTAAACTGATGACATAATCAGGAAAATTATTTTTCATATTAATGAATAATAAGAAGATAATCACAACTCTTATGTTGCATAATGGTTTTAGATAGGAATAAGTAATTAAGTAATGCCTTATATCTCTTACCTCACTGACAGTCTCAGTATATTTTCTTTTTGTTTAACATATTCAAGAAACTTGGCACTTTTTTTATAAATTAAATATCATAAAAATTATTTTTAAGTTGTATTTACTCTGAACTTCATGAAGCATAGGCCTAATTTTATAGTCAAATCTACGTATTAGTAAAGTGACAACTCTTGTTCATTATTCATTACAAGAATAGTAAAGAACCAATTTAAGAGTTATTAAATACAAACATGCAATTTATAGATATTAGAAGCTCCTATAAGCCTTAAATCATTTCATTAATATCAAATCATAAATGAATGGAATATGGTCTGGGTGCGGTAAAAAAAACAAACTCAAATAGTAAATAGTTATACTTTTTTTATTGAGCCAATGTTTTGCCCCACGTTGCAGGGCTTTGTCTGGGCTAAAAAAGATACAAATCATTTTTTTTAATAATATTAAATCATATTTTTTTGTATCTATAAAGAGGCCAATTTTTTTTATTTTATTTCCTTTTACCCTCCATCCTTGTAAATTAAAAAAAAAACTGTGCGTGTGTTTTAGGTTTATTATTTTTAAAAAAGATAATAAACGTTTGAAATCTATTAAAATAACAAAAAAGTTAAGCCCCTAAAAATTTGAGATTTTATCTTGCAAGATAAGTAGAGTCAAGAAATTGAATTTAAAAAACTTTCGGTCTATCCGCCAAATTTTTTTCAAGAATACTAGGTCAATTTTCTCAGTATTGCTACCAACGTTATTGATTGATTGAGACCAAGATTATAACAAACTTTTTGGCAACTCCATCTAGCCCTTTTCAATAAATTTGCACATGAGTAAGCGAAAGTAGTCAACGGAATCCGATAAAATATAAAACTAGAAATATGCTCATAAAATTAATTGTAAATAACTATATGTATATTATTTAAATTATTAATTCAATGCTTGATATGGAATAAAATTTTATTAAGTAACATTTAGGTCGATGAAAGATCTGCTTAGTCAATTTCTTCTCGTTATAACATAATTTAATCCTTAACTTTCCTTCATATTTGGGGCGAATCAGAAGTGCCGTTTCCGAAATATAGGTGTGCTGATTAAAATATCTTTGCACATCCTAATAAGAAAGAAGTTGATGGAATACGACAAAGGACTGTCAAGGTTCCAGTCTGCACAACTCCTGAAATTTCAAAATTGGATCTACAGTTCGAACGCTTATTCCGAACCCAAATTTGACTACAGACAAACATCAAATTGGTCTCTTAATATTAATTTTTTTTTTCCTTTCCTGTTTGAATACAAAGTTTCTCTACTTTCGGTAGTAAGGAAGCAAAAACGATTTATTTACTTCTCAGCTCATTTGAAAGCAATCTTGATGAAGCATGTGACCGAAATTATCTAAGAATCTTAATATAGGAAACCAGAGAGTCATTCATAAAATACTTCTACTATGTAGCGAATAAAACTGGAAATAAAATTAATCGTAAATAACTGTAAGTATATTATTAAAATTAATAAATCAATACTTGATATACTATCAACTTTTATTAAGTAACATTTAGGTCGTCGGAAGATCTGCTTAGTCAATTTCTTCTCGTTATTACATAATTTAAACCTCAATGATTATGACGATCCTTATCTCGTCATCACGAGATTTTTTTGTGTGTGGTATGTTTTTTGTTGCACAATCTTGGAACAACTAATATAGAATGCATTGATATCATTAATAAATTGTTAAAATAATAGCGAACTTTATAGGTAACAAATTCAACCTTCATTCCTCAATTTTTATCAGAAACTTTATGATTTAATTATCTAGATATATGTCTTCATAAATATGTATCTGTGCTATGTTAGATAAAAAATAAACTGCTAAATTTAATAAATAATGTTTGAAACAATAGATTTACACCGAGTGGACAGAATTTTAAAATATCTTAAACTAAAGTTAATTATTGAATCCGAAGGTCGGGAAAATTCTTTAATTAATTAAAACACAGAGAAAACAAACGTTTATTTGTTTGAATTTCCAAAACAATATAAAACATGCAAACTGAAAAGACCGGTAAGTATAGTATCGACACCACCGAATTATCGACTGGAAATGATCGACAGTAGTATCACACTAATTTTACAAAAAATCTATAACCTTTTTTTGTTATCATATACCATAGAGTATCGGAAGTATCGAAATATCTCTAACCCCTAGGCTGAAAGTTTAGGAAGGTCAAGCGTTAGACACCAAAGAAACTATAGTGCTAAATCATGCTCCAAGTGTTAAAAACATATAATTCATATTTATTAAGAATTTGTTAAATTTTCATACAAAAGAATTTTAAGATTCAGGGTAATAATATTCCAAATATTTGCTTATGTAAATTTATTCAAAAGTATTAGACCTTGTGATTTTTTTTTAAGTGGTGATTTCTGAATAATGTTTGTCTAATTATTCTTCCCATACTGGATGAATATTAGCCTTTCCTTCAGGTTATGCAACTTTGGACTGAAGTTTCTGAAAGTAACAAAGAACTACGTCTTTATATTAAAAATGAATCAACAATTTCCTGAACCATTTTGATTGTTGAACATTTGATGTTTTCTGCATTTGTTTACCTACCTCTTGATGTATTCAAAGCATTGCCTGTGACATGATTCTTGCTTTAACCTCACTGATTCTAAAAAAGTAAAGAAAAGAACCTGACACTCTGCAGTAACGTTTTTGCGTGGAGAGATCCTTTAGATGAAAGAGCATGATAATTTGAACATACATCTGGGGAAATTGTGAATTGTAAGGTAAGTAAACAAAAAAATTTACATATACTACACCGATAACCTACCTAATATATTTAAGTAAGTGATATTTCGTCGCTCCAGCTACGATACTTTGTAGCTCAAAACTATTCAACAATAAGATTTTATAATGCTTTACAAACAAACGCATCACTCTAGTTACCATCGTTTTGTAGCAAACCGATATGTTTTCTAACATCGAGAAGCCTCTGGAATGAGTTATTTAATCTAACCTTTTTAAACGGTATACGGTTTTTTCGGAGGTAAGACAATTTTAATTAAGTAAGGTCTCTCGTCCACTGGAAGCAGGGAAGCAGGAAGCTGCGAATTCGTAGAATTCCCCCAAATTCGGAACAACACCCACAATCCAAACATCGACTCGGTGGAGGACCGCGTACATTAGGCTCGTATCGTTCGTTAGTTTTCGTTTGAAAAGGTGCGAAGTTCGAGTGATCCCATTCTGCTGATATTTAGTTGCGAACGAATGCGAAGAAAGAGTGACAAATAGACTATAGAAGTTAATTTAGAGGAAATATTGCGAAGAATGTATCAAAATTGTTCCTGTCTCATTCAAAAGCTAGAGAAATAGTGGTCATCGTCGATTTGAAGATCATGCCACAAATGAGAAAATTCATCAAACTCGTTTCTTTTTGCATAAATGTTTCACCAACATTTATCTGTCTTCATTGTTATCGCCTGTGCCTGAACTGTCAATGCATCAAAGGTGATGATTCCAATGCGTAAAATTCTTCATCCTAAAAACCGTTCATAAGAGCCATCTCGTTTTCAGAAGTCTTACTAAGAAGGTTTTCTGTTTTATAGAAGTCTATCTGTATATGATAATACCTATAGTTTTAATCAGACGTCCATATACAAATACAATTTGGCCCGTCTAAAAACTATTCTAACTCGCCTTGGAAATTTGTATTCGCTTGAAAAATCCTATTTTTTTTTTTTTTTTTTTTTTTTATCTATTAATGTTTTCCCCCTAAACAAAAGAATTCCCAGGTTTATTCATGAATTTATATTTTTCTTTATTTCACGGATTATTGAATTCACATGAATAAATTAAATAATTTAATAATTAAGTACCTTTTTCTTCAGCCAGTATCTCTTCAACTGTTAACAGTGTCGCTTGTAAGTAATCCCTACATCATATATTTTCTGTTGATAATTAGATAGCAGATTTCTTAGACAGTGGTGTAAAATTAATAGTATAATACATATATATTTTTTTAACTTTATGTGAAGCAACTTTGTAAAAGTAATAGTTTTCTTACAGATATTGAATTTTTTTATTAGTTTGCTTAAAATGAAAAAAAAAAAAAAAAAAAAAAAGATAAAAACCTGGCCAACAGCCCTTGAATGGCTTATGAGACTTACATGAGTGTCAACCTAACTGTAAATAAACCTGATAAATAAGTTAGTTTTAATGTGCAAGAGGTTTTAATGCCGACTTTATAGACTACTTTAAAGCTAGAAGGGTTGTCAAAAGTGGCCTAAGTTTACGGTACAATTTATGTAATACATCAAATACAAAATTTTTTTTTTTTTTGTTGTACTTCTATTCAAGCAAAGCAGAAATATGTTCAGTGTCGAACTTTCCTATTAGACCCAGGTCTAGGGGTGTTATATAAATTTTGTATACATAACAAAGAAAATGTTAATGATGATTAATGAAAAGTTTTGTTAATGAATAGTGACTTACATAATCAAATAAAATCTGTTATCATTATTACGAGTTTCTTGGAGAAAAATGCCTGACCCACCCCCTCTGATGTTATGAAGAAGTCGCACAAAAATCTTAGCTAGTATTGACCCCTTTTTTTATGCATATCTTCCTGGACAATTTAATTACTAATCATTGGAGCAATTTCAAAGTAATCTTCTGTTTTGATTAATTTGAAAAACTAATTAAAAAATTTACAGATTTTCATGGGAGCTGTGCAAAATTATTAAAAGTACTTAAAAGTTTTTCAAAATAAAGTTCATAACTTTGCTAAGGCTAGTCCGATTTTTAAAATAATTTTGATTTTTAAATTATTTAGATATTTTAAATTATGTAACTCATTCGAAGCAAGATATCTTGACTATTCAATTCTGCACTCCAAGCCATATTGAGGCCTAAGGATTTGAGGTTAGTACTAATGAACTGAAAAACTTTGGCAGCACACATATTCTATAAAGCTTATACAAGGGAATGAATGATGCTCTTTTGAAAATGGGAGCAGTATATAACATTACAACATTTCTTTCACCTTTGACAGCATCTCGTGGCCCTTGTGAACCTGGAGCTGCATATAAACCTTGATTAGACATTATTTAAAGGAAAAGTATGTTAGAATCTGAGGTAGTTTATTTTATAAAGAAAAGCTTTCGTTTAAAGAGGATGCCCTAAAGAATTAATACTTGACTCAGGCCTATGGGAGTTGGAAGTTTAGTTCCCTGACACTGGCTAAATTGATTTTTTGGCTACAGTGGTGATCTGCAATGACATGGCTGGCATTAAACAAGTAGAACTTTGGCCAAACTGGTTGGAAAATGTTACCAGATAAAAAGTTGATCATGGCCAATTCAAAGACTTAGGCCTTTCCAAAGAGTAACAATAGAGACAGACCATACTATTCATATATAAATTCAAAGAAAAATAATACCTACAACTGAGGTGATAACTTACTAAATATTACTGTAAAAGGATTCAACATCATTTGCACAACCTGTGATATGTGTAGCCAAATCCTCAAATCTTGGTCGTTAGTAGTTGGTAGTTGAGAGGGGAGAAGGCATTATGGAACATGAGATACTAAGTGCCATTGATAATATACTGAAAAATTATTGTGGGAATTCTAAGGTATGGGTTCCTTGTCAGGAACAAGAATCTTGTGCACCAACAATTTCAAAATGATTTAATATCTTCTTTTGTGTAACAACTCTCATGACTTTATTATTATGTAAACATTTTCATGATGGTCATAATTTTATATTATGTCTTCAGAAACCAACATGGAACAAGAAAATACTCCTAAGAGTGAAACTGAAATAGCAGAGGACTTGCAAAGAATTAGGGAGTGGCTTCAGAAACAACCGCACTTACCAAAAGATTTTGGTATGATTTTATATTTTTAAATACATTTAATTTTTTTGTAAATGTCCTTATATATTTTTTATTACATGTGCTATTGTGTATATTAAAATTTTATTGCCATCACGAACATCATATCTTCAAATTTGATAAAATAGATTATAATTTTTTTGTAGCACCAAAAGGATGTTTTTCTTAAGATTTTGTAGATCTATGTTGTAGAAAAGTAGTGTTTGAGAGAGTAAACATAATATCTTAAATAGTATTAAAATATTACTTTTACTCCCAAAAAGAGTAATAGTAATATATAAGTATTTTCAAAGATAAATCCTCAATTTTTACTTTGCTCAAAAGATTATGGGATATGGCCATTTTAATTTTACTTCAATAATTATAAATTTAGAATATACCAGAATTAATTATATTGCTAACTTACTAAGAAAAATAATATTTTAAAACTATTCTTAATTTATTGTAATAAATTACTGTAATAAAGTTATTTATTCTTGTTAAAATTTTGAACTGTTGTTCAAGAATCAGTAGTTCCTTACAAAAGTACTGAACCCATGACCCTTCATATTAAATCTATTGAACTGTAAATGGAAACTAATGTAGTTTAATTTATAAGAATTGGTTGTACTTTTTTCTATAGATGATGACTTCATTATTTCATACATAAAGCAATGCAAAAGTTTAGAAAAAGTTAAAAAGAAAATTGATGCCTTCTGTACAGCCCGCACAAATATGCCTAAATATTTTCAATTTCCTCATACTGATATTCTGGATCCAGCTTTCAGAAAAGCCTGTAAATTCACGTAAGTATTTCTAAAATTATAATATTATTGTTATAATCATATATTTATGAACATATATATTATTATTTAATGTGTAAAAGGCATTTTAACATTTTTAAGTATATTGTCTTGAGATTTTAGAAAATTTGGTTTTACTTTTAAATTTAATCTTTGAATAATTCTGCCTATTGGTCTTAAAAAATTGAATGTGTTTTTTATTAATTGACTAAAAATTACCGTCGTCTCTGATGCCCAGCAGTTTTCATCAGTTTTTTAAATAATAAAAAAAAAACTGAATGGACTGAATCCGTTATGAGTTGATATCATTAACTATTGGGGGATGTAGCTGTAATGACCACAGTGGGAGGATGAACCAATTGAGATGTATATATAAATATAAATATTCTGCAGTTTACTTTATTAGATTTATCCTGAAGGGATGGAGAAAAGAAAAATAAGGAAACAATGGCTGTTAATACACTATGTGAATCTTATACTGAATTACAATTATAAACATTGGATGTGCAATTATGCATGTCTGCATCACAAATTCACAGATTTTATTATCAATAGTCATCTACCTCCAAATGAATATGCTGACAGAAACTAATGAGAAGTTGGTGCACAGTAATTTTTACTCCTTTTCTGAAAAATCTGGTTCAGTAGTAAATATCAGCTGAATAGCTCCCTTCGTTCCCTTTTATAGATACAGAATTAGAAAAGTATTACTTTTCAAACATCCATTTTATAACCTGAAATAATTTAGATTTTAGGGATTTATTTATTGATCACTCTATTGATTTATTTATTACTCTATTTTGGATAGAATTATTTATTTTGGCGCAATTGATTCATTAATATTGATCTCTAAATTACAATATCTTTTTTTCAACAGAAATATGTTCTTTCTTCCGGAAGCAACTCCTGAGAATTATCGAGTTTTCTTTACTAAAGGATGCAATGTAGAGGAATATGACTGCCATCAGGCTGCTGTAAGAATCATGATGATGATGGAAGTATCTCTGATGAAATGGCCTGATATGAATGGCATCATCATTATCATGGATGTTGCAGGAGGGGATTCTTCAATAATTTCCAAGTTTGATGTGTCTACAACCTATAAAGCTGGCGTGTATTTAGAGGTAACAGATTATTGTTATATTACATTATTTTTAGTCCAATTACTTTGAATTTAAAATTTTTAAATATATCAAGAAAACCTAGAATAGGTTTGAAATAAAATCATTTTTTAATGAATTTAAATTATATTAGTCATCTAATTGACCTATCACATAAAAAAATGAAGTATTTTATAATATATTACACATCATATTGCAATTTTTTGTATTTATTGCTTAAAAATGAAAAATAAGAGTGATATATAAATAATTTTTTTAAAATAAAAATATAATTTGCTTATTTATTATATATTCTTATTTAGCTTGTAATTTAATAAATCATACAATAGAAGTAGTCGTTGGATGAGTCTATCTGAATATTAAATCAACTGAAAAAACTGAATGTAAAAGTATGGAATGTTTATTTTTTAAAGTAATCTTTATTCTAAGATATCTTATATAAAGAATTTATTAATTGACCTCATGGTTAAAACAATAATAATTTTCTAATCATCCTTCTTCATGAGCTCAATAAGGTTTGTAACATTATTTTATAAAATAGGATATTATTAGTTACAAATGAATTTTGTTAAATTAAATATTTTAGATGAGGAGAAGATGGTTGGGGGTGCGGTCAATGAAAACACAAATAAGTATGATTAACTTATTTTAATGTGCCGACGTTTCGGCTAGAGTTTCTAGCCTTCTTCAGGGCTAAAAACAAAACAAGATAACAACCACAGTAAGTATAGAAAAATAAAAAATATAAAAAGAAAGTATAAACAGAATAATTTTACACATACAATGAATAATTTTACAAAATAGAATTAATGAAATGAAGTGATGAGAGAAGCGGGAATTAATTCTAATTTAATTATTAATTCTATTTTGTAAAATTATTCATTGTATGTGTAAAATTATTCTGTTTATACTTTCTTTTTATATTTTTTATTTTTCTATACTTACTGTGGTTGTTATCTTGTTTTGTTTTTAGCCCTGAAGAAGGCTAGAAACTCTAGCCGAAACGTCGGCACATTAAAATAAGTTAATCATACTTATTTGTGTTTTCATTGACCGCACCCCCAACCATCTTCTCCTCATTTATCATCCACGGTCAACTATCTCTCATAATTGTAAATATTTTAGCATTATAATCCATATTGAAAACTATTTTGTTTAAATTATTTATGATAACTTTAGGGTAAATGTACCAGAAGTAGACACCTTTAAGTCAGGATCTTCACTTATTCCTCAACATAAACTAGAACATTGTTTTAATATTTCAAATTGAATAGTTGTCTAATAACTGGAATAACAATGAATTTAAGAAAACAAAATTTAGGCTGTTTAATTTTTAAAACAGAAAATGGATTTTACCTCAAAAAGTATGCACTAAGTTGAAAAAAGACGTTAATTGTACATTTATTTTACTACCTTGCTACCAATCAAGGAAAATAAGTTTTTTGATGCTATAATTATAATTAATCTGATTGAAACCAAATTATAAAGGTTAAGAACAGGAATAAATGCAATTAAATGACCCTGAATTGGAATTAAATTAAATTATATTATCATATTAATATTCTAGTAGCTTCTGTCCCAGTCAACTTCTGTCTTATAGTTATAGACATTGAATAAAAGTAGCTGATGTTTGGTACCTGATTATACACAATTATTCCTTAATAATGATTTGGCATTTAAAAAATTAAAAAAGATAAAAAATAAATTAATTAATAAACATATCTGCTACTGAAGAAATTACTTTATCCCTACTGCTACTTATAAGCACATCTATATTTCTTTGGTTTGATTTTTTGTTGATAACTTTTTCTAATTTCAAATTTTCTATTTAAAAATACTTTTTATATTTCAGAGTTCTTCTCCATTGAAAATGAAAAACCTTATTATGATTAATTCAACAAGCAGCAATGACTTCATTATCAATAATATTATCAAGCCTTTTCTTAAGAACAAAATGACAAGTAGGGTAAGTTCTATGGAATATACTTAATTCTTCTTGTGTCAAATCATTAATGATTAATGAATATTAGTCAGAATTTTCAAAAAGAATTATTAGTATAGTCAAAGTTTGTTGATCTGGGCCATTCTGTAATATGAGCGATGGTGAAAATAACAGCAGTACAACCGGTGCGTTGTATTAGTGGGGATAAATAAATATACTGCAAAATATTCGACCAAATGCTTCAAGAAATTTAAAGTAGTTATTTCTTTATAGATAGTATGCTAGTCAGAATTAATTTTGACACACTTTCACTTCACAAAAATCATTTAAATAATTACAATGTAAGGCATTAATTATGATAAATATTCAGTTCAGCTGGGGTGGAATATAAATATTTTGAAAAAAAAAATTTTTGATTGTCATCCTTAGTTAAGCCACTGAATACGAACAAACGCTAAGTATTAAGTCTGGGAAGGGATACACTGACAAATATGAATTAATTTTCAATAAATTAACCTCACATGAAAAAAATTAAATTTAACACAATAATTGATTTCTATTATTCAAAAGTCATTAGCTGTAAGTCATGAGACTTAAGAAAATTGAATATATTCTACTAGTTGTTATTCATATTTTACAACCAATGGGAATTCTTATTAAGTGTTGAACTTTTCACTTTATAATCTCAGATTTTAATCTGAAATAAAAATTCAATGTTGGTTTGTCTATTGCAATAGCTTCCAATAACAAAATGTGTGCTGTATGACAGTCCCATCGTCCACCCCCAAGTCTCACACTAAACACTAATTAGTAACCTCTGGTACATTGTCGTAAAGAAGATTTTTGAACACAGATCAATCAGATATTTCAAACTAATTTGTCAAAAATAATTAATAAATCAAATATGATTAATTATTCATCATTATTAATTAATTCTGATTTCAATTGAAGATGTGAGGTACTCTACAACAGAAGACCTCGACAATCCATGTTCAATGGATAGGAGATGAGTTTTAGGGGTATTCACTGTAATTTCGCAGAGGATAGAAACTTCACTCCATAAAGTATGCCCTTACGGTTGTGAAGGGACTTATCAGTCCTATAGGAATTTGCTGAGGAAAGGACAGAGGGTATAAGAAGGAGGAGAATTCCAGGAAAAGCAGAAGTGACATTAAAGTACCATATACATTTCCAAATATAGAGACAGAATAATCTGATCCACTGTGTATGTTGTTGTTCACTGCCTCCTAAGAAAGTGTATCTGTGAGACGGATATACAAACTTTAGTTTGTCAATTTTCAGCTTATATAACTTTCTAGGCTATTAAATACCCTTGAGGGATGCTACATGTTAGACTTAGCTTATAGTCTACCAGAAGATCCTATTGTAATCTTTATTGATTCTAATGATACATTTATGAATACTACAATCTTTCATGATTATTACATTTGTACAATTAAAGTATTTAGAAGAAATATTACATATATCAATATATTATACAACATTTGACTGCTGATTGTAGTTCACATCTTAGAAGGTAGGTTCGTCGTATTGGATCGTAATGTTTCTGGTGGCTGTAGTACTTTCAGTGTAGACCAGGAGAAAGAAGTGTTGCTATATTATTATTTTTTGTAATAGGAACAATTAATTTTATCATCGTGAGAAATAAAAATTGACATGTAACTATAAATATCACATTTTTTTCAGATTATGTCTTCAACAAGTGATAAAATTTTGAAGGATTATGTGCCAATTAGTATACTTCCAAAAGAATATGAAGGCGGCACTGCCCCATCTTCTCAGGAACTAAATGGTAATATACTTATGAATTTCATTTCCATGTTCTTTGTTTAGGAATAGGATAGCTCAGTGGGTAAGGCTCTCGACTCGTAATACAGAAATTGGTTTCAAACTGGCTATTGGCAGTAGATTTAAATTCTGGTAT
Organism: Halyomorpha halys; assembly: GCF_000696795.3. NCBI lineage: Eukaryota > Metazoa > Arthropoda > Insecta > Hemiptera > Pentatomidae > Halyomorpha > Halyomorpha halys. The sequence goes on from NW_027106521.1 coordinate 217,067, forward strand.
ATTAATTATATTTTGAATCAGGGTTAGAGAAAGCCATATGGAAACCAAATTCCATAAACATACCTGGTTCTTCTTTGGATTTCAGCATAAGCTGGATGGTTGAGTATAGAAGCAAACCATATTATTTAATTGTATAACCAAGGGTAAAGAAAGAAAGAGAGACCTTTGTACCAACGGGACAGTTGTACTTATGGACAAAGAGCATTATTCTTCGTGACAAGACAGAAAAAGTTTTCTTCTTTACTAATCATGGCTAATCATTGTTTGCCTGTTCCTGTTTCTATATGCCAAACATTTGTTGAATAAATATAAATTATTTTCTGTTTTTTTTTTTAAGGGAAAGTAAAATTATGTAAGTTGAACTTTTCCTTTCTTATAAACCTAATAAAGGATGTTTGTCAGTTGTTGATAGTTTTTATTATAACTATCTTTGACATGATCAATCTTGATTGTCTTATTATGCCAAGACACCTTGTTTTCTTGTTGCTCACTCCAGTTTACAAAATGGTGGAGTGATGTACCATAGACAGTTATGAGTTTTGTATTTATGGACACATGGAAGGATCCAAGATGATGTTTATTTATTGCTTGTCATTATAACCTCTAAATAACTTTAATAGGTAGATCAAAACATTGGATTATTAATTCCAAAAATAGAAAGTCTGATTAAATGTCAATTAAAAGTTGGTAATTTCTTATTTATGGCATTGTTCTATAATACTATGATCTGAGGAACTATTTTTGTAGTAATTGTGTGGAATTATTATTTTTTATTTTTTGTAATTCAGTTAAAAAATAAACTAATTTAACCATGTATTTTATATTGCAAATTTATTGTTTGAGCCTTTCAGTTGGCACAATGACTGATTCCATAAAATAAATCTCCGTATTTTCAATATTGATTAACTAGCAATTTTGCATTAAATAAATGTTTAAGAGCATGATGTAAATTTTATAGAAATATTGTATTTTTTCCAATGTTTTACAAAAGGAAAAAGTATGAATTTTATAACAAGAAATATTACTAAAAATACTTTTCTGATATTTGTTGAAATTGGAGATAATATTTCTGTCAACTAAAAAGCTCATTAATCAACTACCGATTCTTATTAAAATCACATTCTATATGGTGAAATCATTTGTTGACTTTGGTCATTGTCATGATCATAATCATAATTGTGACTGTTCTTTGTTGTCTCCAAGTATAAAAAATAATTTTTTTCAACATTTAAATAATAAAACCAGAGTTCAGAAAATTCAATGTGATTTTGAACTAATTAAACTTATGTTCGAAAATTTATTTTGTTTAAAATAATTATTAATTCTTAGTGATCAAAAATAATTAAAAATCAAATTTTGTCCACTGGTCCAAATATCTCCCCTACATCCTTACCAATTACTGAAACAAAGACACTTCATGGATTGTAGTTTTTAAATTATGATTTAATCTTGCCCAGGGAATTAAAAATAATAAATTATTAAAGGGAAATAAAATATAATAATTAAAATATCCGTTCTGTCACTAAGGTCAATCTTGTCTGACCAGTTAAGTTTTCGCAAAGTGTTTTGGTACTTTTCTATGGTCATTTACTGAATTGACTTAATGTTTTTATTTTATTTTAAATGATTATCCCGGTGCCTCATTTGTAGGATAGATTTTTAATTGTAAATGAGGAATTTACTAATCTTTTTTTTTTTTTCAGATGAATGGCTTCAGATTCTTGAACAGAAAAGAGATTGGTTTGCTAAGTATTCTAAATTTTGTTCTGATGAAAATAAACGTCCGGCAGATTCAAAGAATCCTGAGAATATGATGAACGGTTCTTTTAAATACCTCAGTATTGATTGAGAGCAAAATAATTTGTTGGCTCTGTATTATCAAATTTTAATTTAATGCGTAGTTCCAAATTTTAATTTACATCTTCATTGAATATCTTAATTAGAAAGAATTATTCTGTGAATTTTGTGATGACATTTACACTTATTAGATTCACTATTTTTTTTAACCAAGATATGGGTAATTCAAGTCCATGTTGTTTACTTAAGTTTTTCATTTGTTTCAACATTCTTGATTTGATCCTTTGAATCATATTAAAAGCTGACCCATAGTAGTTCATTGGAAAATCATTATACACCAAAAAATAAAATGTGTATCAACAAAATTCTGTGAATTAAATTACGTCCAGTGCATTTTCATTATAATCCATTCCTATTTCACAAATGTGTTGGATAATGAAAATATTTAAGAGTTTGAATCATTAAAAAAAATTAGTAATAATATTACTATCAGTAATAGTATCATTACTGACATAACATCGTTATTATGATACATTTGTTAACTCTTAAAATATAATATATGTTTTATGTGCTTACATGTATGAGTGTTTTTTTTTTTTCATTTCCTTACTATGGAGACATTATAAATAAAACATTTTTGGGCCGCCCATAGCTCAGTGCTTAAGGCACAGTCTTACCAATTTGATGTCCATTGACGGTGCTGGTTTGAATCCAGCCTGGGGCATTGACTTTTTTCATTGAGTGGCGGTTCCACAAAGTGAAAAACGTTGACCTACCATGGATAGGCAGTACAGGACTCCATGGGATTCTTGGTTGAAAAAAAAAAAATAAAACATTTAGTATGGCAGGGATGATATTTAATATTAATAATTAATTTTTATTAAAAAATACATGTTTTGTTTTAAGTTATGCCAGCTAGATAATTAGTTATCAGTTAAACATGTTTTGTTTATGAGCTAGATAATTAGGGTTTAACTGGGCTGCTTTTTTAAATGGAAGTTTTTAAATGGAAAATTGTATTTATATTTATTTGTTACTTTAAATTTGTGGTATTCATATAATATTAATTTTACATTAGTATTGGTTACTATACTGATATTCATTTGGATCAATTTGATCTAAATATATGATATAAGCTATGTACAAGCTTATCTATGGAATTGGCAGGCCCATCACCTGGTCATTCTGAAAGCAGTCAGCCACTGGCCTCCAGGGTGGAAGAAAATCTTTACTGAAGCCTAAACACTACACTAAAACAGCAATTGTTTACTTTAAACAAAGGTCAACTACAGTACATATCCTAATATCATGTTTTCTTGGTAGTTATCTTGGGAAGAGAAGTAGTGCAGGATGCATTAAGTTGGTAACTTATATATTGGATGAAATTTCTAGTTCTTGGTTACAGTTTTTTTTAATGAAAATTTAAAAGTGTGTTGTATTGTTTTCACCTTAATATTATTTTCTATTCTGATACTTTATTACATAGAAGTGAGCTGCATTTTGGTTTATTGAACTGTTGGTATGGATAAGATTTGTGCACTGGGCTAGTCTATCTTATTGATTGTATATCAGTATCGTAAGGTGGTAACTTTGAGTTACCTAGTTAGTTATTTACAATAATGCTTACAATAAGAACAGTTTCTATTTCTTAGAATGAGAGCTCAGTTTGTAGTCTAATGTGAATATAATAATCACTATGAAGTTTGTTTGTAAAAGGTAGACTTATTCTATTACTAAAATTATAAACGTTTGTTTACTAAAAGTGGATGGGTTAGAATAAGTCTCAAAAGATATAGATAATCCATATCCACAACAGGTTCTGCATTGCTGTATTACAAAGCATAAGAGGTTCTTTTATTGTAAAAATTCTATCTCCCTCGCTTACAAGTGGCCCAAGAAACTGTCTGTTAATTTCCAATGCTACATGTAAGCTTCATTGGATACAACCATGAGAAATGGATGAATTGCACATATATCTTATGAATATATACTTCCATGAAAACATTTACCTTTTAAAAGTGTGAGAAGTATTTGTTTTTAAAAAGGTTCAATATTTATTTGCAAAGTGCATCTGGATGGGAGTTGTTAAAATTTTATGAAGACCCTCAATTACTGATTTAAATACATTATTGACAAACTAACACTGTTTAACCGTCTGGAAGATTGCATTAGGCTTTCCAAAAATTATTTACATATTTTTATCATTATTTTTCCATTAAAAATTAACACATCATTAAGTGATAGTGATATACCTTTATTTTAGTTAGAAAATTTAAGCTTTAAAAAGCTTTAAATGAAAAGCCTTTAAGAAGGCTATTACAATATGTACTAAATAAAACTACTTTTGAATGGCATATTTATAAATTATTTAATTAGTGTATGATTTAATAAAGTTAATAATAAACAGTTTTACTGAAAAAATATATTGACATGTTCTTAATAGTGAAGAACAATTTTTATTTGGAATTGTTAGAACAGCTTGATAATTGTCATAAATACGGAAATATATTTTAATAACAAATTTGTGAGGAGATGTTTATCTTTTAATAAAGAATTTTAGTTATTATACTGATACTATACATTTTGCAGATGTTTTTTGAAGATTTAATCCAATAATTAATGATTTTATTTCTGTTAGTTCAGCCTATACTTTTTTGAATATATACTATCAGTGTTATGCAAAAATGACAAATCCAACAATTTTCAGAAAACTACATAATGTGCTCAATAGCAACAATTTTATCTGTTCTGGAAAATTGTTTTTGAAAGAACAATTTTCAAGATGTTATCTTTTTTAGAACCAAGAGCATTCCTCGTCGGTAACGATATTTTAAAAACTTTTTAACGTTTTTTTCCAATGTTTATTTAGGTATTCTTATTATGAAAGTTTTAATAGTCCAAAGCTTGAAAAATACTGTTTTAAAGTTATTTATCTAGGATTCTTTGTATTTTGTAGGTATCTATAGGACTTACCTTTAAAAAAATAAAATAGAAAACACTAAAATAATCTATTTTTTATATTGTTTTTTTTAACTTTAGGAAGAAACATGGAAAAAAATATATCACAGATAATCTTTTGGGGAATAGAACGATTTTTTTGGAAAACTGGATCCTTTGTTTAACTAACAAATGCGCACAGAAAGGAATACTTTGTCTCCATTTCCTTTTATATTCTCATAGTTTTTTTAATTATCCACGCAATGTTTATTTTATTTTAAAAGCAAGTTAAATATTTCATGTGGTGTGTTAGGAAAACTGAAGGTAGTCCTTTGTGATCTGCGTGAATCACGCAACCTAAAGAGGACGAGGTTGCGTTGAGGAAGATAACAATGGAGAATTATTCCTATAAAGTAACTGCGAAGCCATTTATTACGGAAAGCCTATACAAAGATCTTTTCATGTGTCTTTGGTCATGTCTTCTGCATTTCTAATTTCTGGTATAGACTTACATTATGTTAACAAATTATCCGGTGGGTTTTAAGGGTTGCTCTCCTTAACATAAAGAGTTCGTTAGAGAAAACAGTGTTAAAATATCAAATTTAAATAAAGAAATTGGTGAGCCGTATTATGACAATTCTGAGAATCATGACAGCCATTTATTTGCCATCTGAATGTGTTATTCAGCTTTATGTTGCGATCCACATATTCTTCTGGATCTTGAAGTCCTGTAATGCAATTAAATAAAAGAAAGGTTCTGTTATTGATTTTATCTTATATTTATGGAATAAGAACTGTTATTGTTAATATACACTATATATTAGTTCCAGTAATAGTAATAATCAATGTTTCAAAACAAAGTGTTATTATTTGTATATACTGCGTATGACACACAGTGAACATCGATGATTGCTCCGGAAGCATAAAAAAATCGATGTCTTCATACATCCTCAGCCTATAAATGCACTTTTTTGAGATCAGAACTAAGACAACCTACGTTCTAGTCACATTTCAAATTTTCACACGGTTCATCAACAATTTTCTTCCTAGAGGCTCGTTCTTCTTCCATCAACAACTTAACAGACCCATTTCAATAGTACTGTTGTTGAAACCAAATTTTAGTTTTATTAACTTTTTGCAGGCAGGGCAGAGAAGTTGCTGCGATAAATTTGTAGGAAGAGGCAAGATGTCAGAATCTATAATTTCCTAACAATTTTGATGAGATTTTTCAACATATCTGGGTAGTATAAATTGGAAAACTAACAACTTTCAATAGTGTTAATAAACAATTTTGAGAATATTTTTTTTTCCATACCCTTCATTTAAATAAAATTAGTACTTGATTCATATATAATATACGAAATTTATTATATATACTTTACCGAGTCTTCTCCCTTTGATTGCCTTGTGGCATTATAAGGTGTTGATATCAGTCCAGCTATGGTGGTATGGTCTAGCTACAGCCCAAGGCTACACCATGGAGTTAATGGAACGTGAAGTGACCGTTCCACTAGAATTTGAGAATAATAACTTCTTTAAGTAATTACGAATAAATGTTTTACTGAATCTTTTTAATCCGAATCAAATATATCACAACTTATTGGGTTTTCAAATTATACGGTGATGATCTTCTCTGTCTTCCTATAATGAAATCCTTATGCGTAGGTCTTTCGTAGTCTTCGGTTTCACTTTCGTAGTCTTCTGAAGTTTGGATTCCCAAAACATTAAAGCGTTATTCTTCCGTTTATGTTGGCTGTCGCATTGCAAATCTGTACAGGACAACGGAAGTGAAGGAAAGTTAGCCATCTTGTTTAAGAAATTAATGGAACAATTAATATCTTAGAACGAGCGTGAAATGCTTTATTATTCCTTTGAGAAAATCAGAAGATCGTTTAGAAAATCAAAGCACCAAATTAATAAATAAAATGCATATAACAAAAAAAATATTACCACTATGTTTAAGGCAATTAATAATAACTGTAAAATTTACTTCAAGTATTTTTAAAATGAATTTAAAAATATATTTATCATTCTTAAATATATAGGATATAAGAAATCGTATTAAATTGGATATTTCCCAACTCGTTTAGTGTATCATTCATAGTGACAAACAAAAATTTACTTGACTATACTCCCCCCATTATCAACTCTTAAAAAAAATACTAACAAACTGTTACAATAACCATGTAAGTCCAATCAAGAAGATCTGGTTATAAAGAATTCCAAAAAACCTTTTTGGGGACCTTTTGAAAAAATCTACACTTCTGGATGAATTTTACATAACTCTGAACTGTGCCGGACGGAAATTTAAGTTCAAATTCATAGAATATTACTTTTTATTAATACGAACATATATAAGAGAACTTACGAGTTACCACCAACGTGCTTAACCCAAAAACAGTTCAGGTCAGAATCTCTCCAATGAAGGCTAAAAAAAAAAACAACATTTATTTTACTACTATTTCGTAATATATACTTCAGTTTTCCCTTTTTATCGTTCATAAATCTGTTATTTCTCCTTCAAAGATTATACCATAACATGATTTGTGATATACCGAGTAATCAAGCTTCAAAAATAATATATTAAATGATGAGTTTGTAAAAAATAAAAATGTTATGCTATTCATTAATTTAGATTAAAATAAATTTTATAATTCATTCGAATAATAATTTTCAAGTTATAAGAGAAAAGAGTGAAACAAATATGTTCTTTTCTTTTATATTTCCGGAAAAAAAAATTGAGGCAATACTATTGAAATTTGTAATTTTTTTTCTCAAATTTTAAGCAAAAATTGGAGATCAAAAAGTTGCAATTAAAAGTCAGAACCATTTCAAAAAACATATATGGAGAAATTTGTAGAACTTCTTCGTCTAGTAGGTACAGGGATGTATAACAATATACTTTATATTTTGTTATGGACTTTATTTTTATTACATTCATATATTATGTACATATTATTGTTTTTTCTGTTTTCTAAAACTATGCTCAAAAGTTAAAATTGATCCAGAATCATTTCTTTGGTAATTTATATTTTGATTCCATGTTTCTCTGCTTCAGCTTGGTACTTCTTTCTGTAGATACCTTGAGGATCGTAGATTTTCTCCAGGTAATCGTAGTCAGCCCTCTTGTTCTCGAGGACGTACTTCAGTACCTTCTCAACACCTTTCTTCTGCTTTTCGTTACATTTTTTGCAGCCCGTCTTCAATGCATCTGGTACAATGTCTAAAAATAAAAGAATAATACATTCATTATTAAGTAAATTAAATTTAAAAAAAATTAATGAAGTCATCAATAGTTTATAGTTCCAAATATAAATCTTGTTGTTATAGTAATTTAATGAGACCAACATGGGCTCGTAAACATAGTGTTCTTGAATCATTAAAATGTAGGTACTAAATAAAAAATATATTGACAACCTTTTAATGTAATTTGGACAAAAGATGGCGTTGAAGAAATTAAAAATATAAATCACATCATCATGAAATATACTCATTTTGTCTTTTCAAAAAAAATTGAAGGCAAAAATTTTGAGCAAAACACAAAGTTTTTTGTAGTTCCTATGAAAATTCATATTCAAAGGTTTTTTGAGGTAAAAAAAAAATCAATACAAACTTCATTTCTCTCAAAAAAATATTTAATCCCTTTTTAAAAGATTATTCAGTCCAAATTATTTCAGTAGTGTGCTCTTATTATAGCATGTAATAGTATGAATTTTCGTTTAAAAAAAAAATTTACCTGACTCGTTTTGCAACATTAGTTGGAACAAATTGTTTTAATAGAGTACTCATACAACCGGTATCTGTCTGCCTAATTTATTTTTTCTTAACAGGCCAAGCAGAATATTTTTGAATTTCTCAGAAATTCAATTTTTTTTTGCACGTGAGATAACTTTATAAATTAACAACGTTGAGGTGAAATCATTGAAATCAAAAATGATTTCGTCCATATACTTTGGTTGCACTAATTTTATTTTATAATTGATGTACTTCGAAAACCTATCAAATTTTCACACGGTTCATCAACAATTTTCTTCCTAGAGGTTCGTTCTTCTTCCATCAACAACTTAACAGACCCATTTCAATAGTACTATTGTTGAAACCAAATTTTAGTTTTATTAACTTTTTGCAGGCAGGGCAGAGAAGTTGCTGCGATAAATTTGTAGGAAGAGGCAAGATGTCAGAATC